>NW_027186296.1:8738364-8759010 GCF_028583685.1 Petaurus breviceps papuanus | reverse complement strand
GATAAGCAATTCAGTATAGGTTGTACATGTGTAGCTATGCAAAAATTACCATATCTAGACTATCTCCCTCCTTCTTATTCCACCTCCCACTTGTTCTATTTTCTACTTTGATCCTGTCCCTTTTCAAAAGTGAATGCTTCCAACTTCCCTCCCCCCCCCAGCCTGCCCATCTTTCCATCATCCCCACTCTCATCCTCTTCCCCCTTACTCTCCTGTAGGGTAGGATGTATGTCATTCCCTCCCTGAGCCAAATTCAATGAGAATAAGGTTGACCCATTCTCTTTTGCCTTCCAATTCTTTCCCTCCATTGTAACCATTTTCCCTTGTTTCTTCTATATGAGATAGTTTGCCCCATTCTGTCTCTCCCCATCTCCTGTCATTATATTCCTCTCTCACCTCTTAAATTCACATTATAGGTATCATCCCTTCCTATTAAATTGGTTCTGTGCCCTCTATCTATGTATACCTGTTAACATATATACACACATTATATGTATTTATGTGCCCATATACCCTCCTATATAGACATATATATATATATATGTATATATATTTCTATTCCCTTCAACTATTTTCATGCTGAGAAAAGTTTCATCAGTTATGATTATCGTTTTTCCATGTAGGAATGTAAATAGTTCAACTTTGATAAGTTCCTTATGATTTCTTTTCCCTATTTACCTTCTCATGCTTCTCTTGCTTCTTGTATCTGAATGTCAAAATTTCTATTCAACTCTGGTTTTTTCATCAAGAATGCTTGAAAGTCCTCTATTCCACTGGATGACCATATTTTCCCCTGAAACATGATACTCAGTTTTGCTGGGTAGGTGATTTTTGGTTTTAGTCCCAGCTCCTTTGACCTCTGGAATATCATATTCCAAGCCCTTCAATCCCTCAGTGTAGAAGCTGCCAGATCCTGAGTTATCCTGATTATGTTTCCACAATATTCAAATTGTTTCTTCCTGACTGCTTGTAATATTCTCTCCTTGATCTGGGAATTTCAGAACCTGGCTATAATATTCCTAGAATTTTCTTTTTGGGGTCTTTTTTCAGGAGGTGATCAGTGGATTCTTTCAAGCTCTATTTTGCCCTCTGGTTCTAAAACATCAGGGCAGTTTTCCTTGAGAATTTCTTGGAGGATGATTTCTAGGTTCTTTCTTTGATCATGGCTTTCAGGTAGTCCAATAATTTTTAAATTATCTCTCCTGCATCTATTTTCCAGGTCAGGGGTTTTTCCAATGAGATATTTCACTTTGCCTTCTATTCTTTCATTTGTTTGGATCTGTTTAACAGCATCTTGATTTCTCATAAAGTCACTAGCTTCCATTTGCTCCAATCTAATTCTGAAGGAATGATGCTCCTCAGTGAGCTTTTGAGATTCTTTTTCTATCTGGCAATTTGGCTTTTTAAGGCATTCTTCTTCTCATTGCCTTTTTGAGCATCTTTTGCCATTTGAGTTAGTCTATTTTTTAAGGTGTTATTTTCCTCAGTCAGGCTATTGACTTTCATAATTTTCTTGCATCATTCTCATTTCTCTTCCCAATTTTTCTTCACTTCTCTTATTTGCTTCTTAAGCTCCTCTATGGCCTGTAATCAGCTTGTATTTTTCTTTGAAGCTTTTGGTGCAGGAGTTCTGACTTTGTTGTCTTCCTCCTGTTCCATGCTTTGATCCTTTTTGTCACCAAGATAGGAGTCTAATGTTGGAATCTTCTGTCTGCTTTGTTTCCTTTGCCTGGTCATGTCGCCCCTCAGTCACTTGACCCCTGGGCTTTTTGCCACAGTAGGACTCTGCCACCAGACAGGGGAGCTTCATCCCAAATGCTGGGGTTTTCTCAGCTGCCAAAGGTATTAGTTGGGTGCCCTCTCTGAAGCATCCACATGCTCTGGAAAGCTGGTCACACACCCCAGGACCTCCACCCTAGACTGTAATCCAGATCCAAGCAGGTTAAAACAAGAGCGATTACCCCTCAGACTGGTTGCTTGGTCCCCCTACACTCTGCAGGCCAGGAGCTGAAGCTGTCACGTGGAGGCTGAGGCTGCACTGCTGTGGTGCCTCAGCGGCTTCTTGCCCCAGGGGCAAAGGCCGACCGCACCCCAAACTACGGGGTACCAAAGTCCACACTGCACTGACCTCTCACTTTGTCCTTAGCATCTATGTGTTGATAATTCTGGAAACTGCCACAGCTGCTGGTTATCTGAAGGCCCTCCAGCTGTTGGTTGGTCAGGCTAGGGCTAAAACCTCCAGCTAGTGTGGGGTTGGGCTCAGCTCCCAGAGCATTGCCTTGGCCCCTTACTGCTGCCTGCAGGGCTGTGCTCAGCAGGAGGTTAGCTTCTCTGTGTTATTTTCTGGGTCCTGTAGCTCCAAAGTTTGTTCAGAGTCCCCTTTTACATGAATCGGGGGCGGTGGAAGCCAGAGCCCTGTGGAAGTCCTGTTTCTACTCTGCCATCTTGACTCCGCACCCCACTCATCTTTTAAAAAGAAACTCAAATGCCTTTTTTTATACAAAGCCTTCCTTGACCTTCTCCACTGAACTTTGCACGACACTTTGTTCGGTAACTCTATAATGTATGTATCATGTAAGGTATATTACATCTGCCTATTTTAATTTAATGGTCCCTTTGATATGAGAGTATAAGCTCCATGAGGACAGGAACCATCCCTTAACTAAACTTTGTATCTCCCATCAGTTTCTTTATTTTATTTTTTTTAAGTCATGGGAATTTATTATATAGTAGAATGTGTTATATATTACATAGGAGTAGCATTAACAATTCATGATAATAATCAGAAAGTGTTTTGCCTACATACTCTCCTTTCTGTCTCTTTCTCTGTCATTCTGTCTCTGTTTCTCTCTATTTCTGTCTGTCTGGTCTCTGTATCTCTCATCTGTTTCTCTCTTTTGATATTGGGTCTCCCTATCTCACCAAAGTTAGAAGTGGAGGGGCTATTCGTGGGCATAGAAGCTTTGACCCACTACATTTCTGACCTAAGCCCGTTGGTCACTCCTTAGGCAGCCTGCCTCGGGGGCTTATCATATTTATGCTAGACTTTGTGTGAACTAATTGACTTTAGCCCTGCTATACAGCTCAGAACTCCTAAACTCAAGCGATCCATCTATCTCAGTCTTTCCAACAGTAGGGATTAAGCACATATATCCCCACACACAGTTCTGCATACATTCAACATTTAACAATGTCTATTAATTATTGATGGATCGACTAACTTGAGATCAGACTATATAAAATCAATAATGCATTTTTCATTTGAGGCAACTAATAAATTGTGTAGAAAGTTTCCATTTACATAGGAGGAAGAAACACCAAAAGCAGTTCATCTTTCAAAGTAAAAAAGAGTAAAATAAAATCTTCAAACTATAACAATGGCACAACAAGTTTTAGCACTCAACTTTTGACTGGCTATTGTCATTGCTTGGCACTGTTTCCTAATCCAGACTAGTCGTATCTAGATTCCTATTTGAGTGCCTTGAACCCCAAAAGGCTTGACTGCCACCTTTTACTTTAAGAAATACCACATGAACCTCCTTCCTTCCTAACTGGATCTCTCCCTTTTTTTTTTCACCTTTTGGAGGGCAATTGGGGTTAAGTAACTTGCCCAAGGTTACACGGCTAGTGTTTTTGTGTTAAGTGTCTGAGGCTAGACCCAAACTCAGGTGCTCCTGATTCTGGGGCTGTGATCTCTTCCTTTTTCAAAAATATTTTCTTAGGAAAAACAGATGATGGCTTTATCTGCTTAACATGTTCTACCTCATTCATCAGTCATTTATTATGGAATAAAAATTATAGCTGTATATTATTACCTGTCATCATAGAATTCCTTTACCTGCAGTAATCCATTAGTTCATAGCACCACCAAGAGTTTGACCAGGATTATTCTGATATATTTTAGACATTTTTTCCTGACTTTGATCTTTTGGAGAGTATATGTCCATAACTGGTTAAAGTACATGGAAGTATAATGGCAAAAGCAAAGCATTTGGAGTCAAAGGCTCTGGGTTTATATCCCAGCTCTTCCATTTACATCCTGTGTGAAGGAAGAAAAGTACCTTCCATTTTATGGGTATTAATTTCTTTATTTTATTTTTTAAGTCATGGGAATTTATTATATAGGAGAATGTGTTATATATTATATAGGAGTAGCATTAACAATTCATGATAATAATCAGAAAATATACACTTTTGAAATGACAGTCCAGAGAAAAGAATAATTACACATACCACAGTTTACAGAACTGTGATTTGTATTTAAGCAAAGCAACATGAAAAAAACTGTTTTCCTGTATTCACAATTAGTGAATGTGGCATTTTCTGTGTAAAGAAGCAGCAAAGGAAATCTTCTAATCAAGTACCTTACAATAAAAAAAGAGGAATATGAGAAATTATAGTTGGGCAGATACCATGTCTGGTTATAAGCCTGGTTTAAAATCTTTCCCCTTTTCCTACACACACACACACACACACACACATACCCTAACATGTACATATTTTATTACTATTATACCTCTGCTGGTTTGACATAATATACTAGTTATCTACATTTATTTTGGTTTCTAAAAATATATGAAATACATTGAAACAGCTACCGCAGCTTTCAAGCAATCACTGCATTAGTATTGAAAGCTTCATTCTGAAAACATAAAGCAGAAATACTGAATAAATAGTGATTATTTTGTCTTCTCCATACAGCTGATGGCCTTTATCCAAAATGTTAAAATACTGTAGCAAATAGTATAAATGTGCCAAGTTTCTTTTTTTTTTCTCAAGGACATAATATAAAAGTAACACATTTTTGCTATTTTAATACAATATAGGTTATCATGAATAACTTGGGGAAGGCATGTAAAATCATTTTATTTACAGAGGTAATTAAGGCCCAATTATGTAAAGATAAGGAACACTAAAAATTTATCCATTGTTCTGCTTCCTTTGCACCCTTTGAAATCAAAAGTTTTAAATTATTTCAGATCAGTCACAGTTCTAAACCTGTAATGATGTTGATAATAATTTTTATCTAAAGACCATTTGTTGTTATTCACAAAGAAAATCATTTTTTAAAGCGGGTACCACATTTAGTTGTGAAATGGTCCCAATTTTTGATCCTTCTCAAACACATTTCTAATTTTACCCCACCAACCCAATTATTCCTTTTGTTAGTCTTTTTTTTTTTTCACTTTAAAGAATGACTCACATGACCTACTGATTTTTAGTACTGATGAAGGAGAAATTTGCATGTGTAGCTTCTATTAGTACTAAGCCTCAGTTTCTTTATCTGTAGAATGGAAAGGTTTACCTATACCCTTCCAGTTCTAAATCTATTTCCTTACAATTGCTTCATTATTGTTAAATCATAGTTCTGCTTCCACTAAAAGGGGGGATCTTGGAAAGCATGGAAGTGCAGAGCATCTGGATGTAGGGGAAGTGAGAAGAGAGAAAGGTTGCTGAGAGGAGAGTTTGAAGACTTGGAAGACAGATTTCCTAATTTTGCCTAAGGACAACTCATCAAGGGACACTGGGAATGATTTTATGTAACCCAGTGACACTATACAGAAATCCATCCAAAGCATTTTTTTTAGAATCCTACCCAAGACTTAACTGGTCTAGGGAACTCCAAATGAGGAAACTCCCTCCCACCAATGTAGATTAATACCTGTTATGCAATTTACAGATCTGAGAATCTGAGAAGGAAATGACTTGTCTAGGGTCACACAATATGTATGAGATAGGACTTGAACACAAATCTTACTGACTATGAGCTTAGTTCCCTATGGAACATAGCCTCTCAAATCCAAGGCACTACCTCCTTGATGAAAATCTAATGACACGATTTCAGTGATTTTTTTTATACCTTTTCTGGAGCTTTTCCCACCATTAATACCTGAGAGTGAGGCAGCTAGGCAGATCAGTGGATAGAAGACTGGATGTGAAGTCAGGAAGACTCTGAGTTCAAATCTAGCCTCAGACACTTACTGTGTGACCCTGGGCAAGTCATTTAACCACTGTCTTAATTCACTGGAGAAGGAAGTGTCAAACCACTCCACTATCTTTGCCAAGAAAATCCTATGGACAGTATGGTCCATGGCATCATGATTGGACATGACTGAACAACAAGTACCTAAGAATGTGGTATCATTGACTGGGATCTTGGGAATGACTTGTCTGTGAACCAAAATTTTGTTCCTGGCCACCAATCTACTTGTGGCCTGATTATCCTAGTCTTTTGTTAAGTCATTTTTAGTCATATCTGACTCTCCATGACCCCATTTGGGGTTTTCTTGGCAAAGGTACTGGAGTGGTTTATTATTTCCCTCTCCAGCTCATTTTACAGATGAGGAAACTGAGGCAAACAAGGTTAGTGATTTGCCCAAGGTCACACAACTACTGTCTGGGGTCAGATTTGAATTTGGGTCTTCCCAACTCCAGGCCTGGTGCTGTATCCACTGTGCCACCTAATTGCCCTGAGTATTCTAGAGCTAGGGTCTAATTCTCTCCAGTACCCAACAACACAGAAATATAAATAGGCCCTGCCCTTTTGGATGGCAGTAAAAGAGAGATTAAGAAGGAAAAAGGAGAAATTAGCTTTGGGATTTAACTTGGTGTTCTCATGCTGGAGGATGTTCCTTCACAACATTTATTAATTCTTAAAGTTTATTAATGTAAGTTCTTAGCACTCAGAACACATATGTAGAATGATAAGGCAGAGTTTCAGAACAAATAGTGAATATGAGACCCTTTCTCATCATAAACTATACCCTTACCAAGACCCTAAACAGAGGCAGTGTCTGGCCCTGGTGCAAAACAAGAGATACCCAGGAAGGAACACATGGACAGATACATAACTTAGATGCTACCATGGTAGGTAGCAGATAAATAAGAGATACAGAAACATGTCCACATTGGGAACTTTCATCTAGAAACCGAGATAGCTTAGTCAAGTTGTGGACTCAATAATCTCAAAAGGCTTTGCTGCTTCATATGCATAGGAAAGACCAGGAACATAGCTTGGCAGGAGATGATGATTGACTCTGGGGCTTAATTTTATTTTATGCTTTTCTACCTTACACGCATCTTCATGGGAGAGAAAAGTTTCAGAGCTGAGAAATCTGGGACCTTAAACTTTGAAGGCCCTTAGCAGTTTGTTGGCAGCAAAGCCTCTACTAGCTATAGTCTGGCCATCTGAAATTAAACAGGGACCTACAAGGAATTTTTACCACAACCTAGAGTGACATCTCTGACCAAAATATAGCAGTGGCAATTGAGAAATATAGTTAGCTTAGAAGTAAATAAAACTAAGAGCTAGTTTTATGAAAAAAGCAATAAAATAGACAAACCATCAGTTAATTTGATTTTTTAAAAAAGAAAACCAAATTACCAGTATCAAAAATGAAAAAGATGAATTATCTTCCATGAAGGTAGAACTTTAAACTATTTTGCCCAATTATATGCCAATAAATCTGACAATCTAAGTGAAATGGATGAATATTTATAAAAATATAAATTGACTAGATTAACAGAAGAGGAAATAGAATACTTAATTCTGTTTTAGAAAAAGAAATTGAACAAGCTAACAATGAGCTCCCTAATATCCCCAGGGTCAGATGGCTTCACAAGAGAATTCTACCAAACATTTAAAGGACATTTAATTCTAATACTATATAAATGATTTGGGAAAACAGGTGAAAGAGTCCTACCAAATTCCTTTTATGAGAAAAATATGGTGCTGATGCCTAAATCAGGAAGAGCCAAAACAGAGAAAGGAAATTATAGCCTGATTTCCTTAATGAATATTGATGCAAAAATTTTAAATAAAATACTAGCAAGGAGATTACAGCAATATATCACAAGGATCATATACCATATATGAGGTGAAATTTATACCAAGATTTTCAGGGCTGGTTCACTATTAGGAAAACTATCAACACAATTGACCATATCAATAACAAAACCAATAAAAATAATATGATTATCTCAACAGATGCAGAAAAAAACTTTGGACAAAATAAAGCACCCATTTCTATTAAAGACACTAGAGAATTTAAGAATAAATGGAGCTTTCTTTAAAATGATAAGTAGTATTTAAGACTATCAGCAAACATCTCTAATGGGGTTAAGCTAGAAACCTTCCCAATAAAATCAGGTGTGAAGCAAGGGTACCCATGATTATCACTAGTATTCAATATTGTATTAGAAATGCTAGCAATAAGCAATAAGAGAAGAAAAAGAAATTGAAGGAATCAGAATAGGCAATGATGAAACAAAACTATGACTCTTTGCAGATGGTATACTTAAAGAATCCTAGAGAATCAACTAAAAAGACTCCTTGAAATAATTAACAATTTCAGCAAAGTTGTAGGATAGAAAATAAACCCACATAAATCATCATTTCTATATATTACCAACAAAGTCCATCAGGAAGAGATATAAAAGGAAATTCCATATAAATAACTTTAGACCAGGGATGGGGAATCTATGACCTTAAGGTCACATGTGACCTTCTAGCTTCTTAAGTGTGACCTTTTGACTGAATCCAAATTTTACAGAACAAATCCTTTTATTTTTATTAATACATTTTATTCATCTTTTATATTTTTATCTTATTTTTTAAATGAACATATTTAAAATACCAAAGAATAGAATAAGTTTCAATGAAATAATCCTCAGCTTACTAAACACCCAGATTGACCAGCACAATTAGAACATTAGTAAACCATAAAGGCTAAATTGATGGCTGCTGTGCTCATCATTTAGTTTTAACTTCCCTGTCTGACTGGCACCACTACCACACAAAGCTAGTTGGCAAGAGTTTATGGGGGTTGAATATGCTAGTGTGTTACCAGCTTTTGACAACGGTGCACTATGTTTCTGTTTGAAGTGGAATTTGAGAAAAGTTGCACAGCTTGGCAGTATTTTTAAATTCTGCCTACTTAACAGCCCATCATGTCAAAGAAGACCAAGAGAAGGCTGAAGGAAGAAAACAGTGTTTTTTTTTTTTTTAGTGAGGATTGGGAATTGCAATATTATCTTGTTTCTGCTAAAGAAAGACAAGATGATTTGCTTGCTTTGTGACACGGCAATATCAGCATCAAAGAAATTGAATGCTCATCAGCATTATAACATTCATAAGGACCGCAAATATTCTAAATTAGGCACGAAATGTTGTATTGCAGAAATTAGAAGATGAAAAGCAAAAGGAAAGACAATTCTTCCAAGTAGCAATGAGACTTGGAAATAATACTGCTGAAGCAACTTATAAATTAGCTTATATACTTGGAAAAAAGGGAAGCCATTCAGCCATGTAGAAATTGTGAAAGAATGCATTGTCGCAATTGTAGGATGCTTAGACCCTGATAACATTTCAAAGTACAAACTGCCTCTTTCAAGAACCATAATAGATTGGCAGCATGGAATTACCTTTAACTAAACAGAACAACTTCATGTAATTCTTCAAAAGGAAAATATATATTATTCAATTGCTTTGGATGAATCAACTGATACTACTGACTCGGCATAGATTTTGTACTTCATTTGGGGCATAACAGAAGATTTTCTTTGCTTTGGGTACTCTTGTGAACAGAAGACAGGAAATAGAGATCTTCAACAACTTTCAAGATAAATGTCATGAAGTTGGATTGTACACCCTTTGTAGAGATTGCATGCTGTGTGAGACCAATGGAGAATAGGCCCAGATGGAGCAGGGCAATGACCTCACCAGAAAGCACTAGCCACTCTGTAGCATAGGAGGTGAGAATTGCTTATGCTATATTGGGCAAAGACCTAGAAAGCAATTAATGACCACATACTGAGTTATATAGGATATGTGATCTACATGAGAGGAGGGATCATTCATACCAAAGAATCATGGGTCCTTGGAGCATTAAATATAAACATAGCCGGTAAATGACTGCTTAGCCCTAGATGGTAGGAAGACTTTGTGAAATGGAAGCTAGAACCTAGTATGAAACTCCATTTGGGTATCAGTTTTCTGGCCACATTATAACTATGTCACAAACAAACTGCTAGAGTGCTTCATGATATAGGGAACAGCATTTCCTATTGATGGATAGAAGAAAGTAAAAAAGTGAGCTTCTGAACACCTATACCTGGACTGGAGACCCCTTGGATACACCTGGGTCTGGATAGCCCAGAGACCACAAGATGGCAGCAGAGGACCCAACCTGGAGATGGGAAGCAATGAAATAGTGAATTAACGCTTTTCTAAAGTCATTTCTAGTTGAATCCTTCCCCAGAAGACAATAGGACCACCCTTAGTCTATGAAGCAAGCTTTGAGAGCTGATTTTCCATAGTTCAGATGTGTTCATTAAAATCAGGAAAGGTTAATGAACTCATAATAATGAGTAATATTAATCAATGGGATAATTCCTAAAAATGTAGGACCTTAGAGGACCTTAGAGGTTCTCTTGTCCAATACTCTCATTTTACAGGTGAGAACACTAGGGCCTAGAGAATTTCAGAAGCTTGCCCAGATTTGCCCGGGTAGTTAGTAACAGTGGGACCAGAGTCTCAGTCTCCTGATTCTAGAGTCCTTTTTACTATACCACATTGTGACTGAATCCAGATCAAATCTGAACTTGTATAAACTCTTGATCATATGCCATTTCTTGGAAATCTTCCCAGTGGTTGGAGCAAGAGAAAGAAGTTAGTGAAGATAAATATCTGACATCAATGGGGCCTTCATTCACAGTCATTCCTTCCGGTGAGATCCCTGTTGGTCAGTAAATGGAACAAAATATCAGTGATCTCCACAGAGCCTACTGTATTAAGAAGGTTGTTGCATTGAATGATGGGAAGGAACATAAGTTAGTAGGAGACCATGAAAAAGAAGGCACCAAGGAGTTTTTTAAAGGTCAGGGTTTTCTAGGGAAGAGAGGGAGCAATGTGGTATGTGGGAGCAAAAACAGGGATAACAATGGAACTGTTCAGAAGGTAGTAGAGAGGTGGGAGATGAACTTACAAAGTTGTGTAGCCAGCATGAAGCTGTCAAGGCAAAAGTACCCAGTTTTCCAAGTTCCTTGTAGTTTCCAGTGCCCATAGTACAATTGTATGGCACTTAAATGTTTGAAGTACTTTCACTACATTTTCTCATTTCATCTTCACAGAACCCCACTGTGGTTGGAAGGGAAAGTATTATTAACACCACAACTCAGCATGTCTAAAACCAAACTGAGTGTCTTTTCCCTTAAGTCCTTCCTTCTCTCCAACTTTGCTATTATTACTGAGGGTACCACCATCCTAATCGCCCAGGATCATAGCCTAGATGTCATCCTTGATTCCTCTCTCTCTCTCTCTCTCTCTCTCTCTCTCTCCTCACACTCACCCCCACCCCTCTCCCAGCCCCCATCCAATCTCTTGTTAAGCCCTGTTGGTCCCACCTTTCCAGCATCTCTTGTTTATGCCCCCTTCTCTCCTCTGGTATTGCCACCACCTTTCATCCTTATGCTTGGACTATTACAATAACCTCTTGGTTGTTGCACCCCCCTCAAGTCTCTCTTCACTCTAGTTTGTAGGAATCTTCCTAAAGGGCAACTCTGACTGTCTTGTTGTTGTTGTTTAGGTTTGTCTGACGCTTCATGACCCCATTTGGAATTTTCTTGGCAAAGATACTGGAATGTTTTGCTGTTTCCTTCTCCATCTCATTTGACAGATGAGGACACTGAGGCAAACAGGGTTAAGTTATGTGCCCAGGAGTCATACAGCTAGTGAGCCTCTGAGGCCACATCTGAACTTCAGGCCCAGGGGCTCTCTATCCATTTTGACACCTGGCTACCCTAGTTCTGACCACATTACCAGTTATGCAATCCCCTCCGGTGGTTCCTTATTACCTCTAGGATCAAATATGAAATCCCTTGCGGTTCAAAGCCCTTCATAACCTAGCTGGCCTGCCTTTCCAGTCCTATGCCTTACTCCCCTCAAAGACTCTATCATACAGTAACAGTGACCTCTTTGTTGGTCCTTTCACAAGACAATCTCTCAACTCCATGCATTTTCACTGGCTGTCCCTATACCTGGAACTCTCTCTCTTCTCATTAATACCTCCTGATCTCTCTGGCTTTGTTCAAGTCTCAGTCAAAATCCTGTCTTTTACAAGAAGCCTTTCCTGATAGCCCTTCCCTCTGTTGACTATCTCCGATTTTTCTTGTATATATCAGGCTGTCTCCCACATTAGACTGTGATCTCCTCTGGAACAGACACCTTTTCTTTTTCTTTGCCTTTCAGTTAAGTGGTGCAGTGGATAGAGTGCTAGGCCTGCACTTAAGAACACCTGAGTTCAAATCTGGCCTAAGATACTCACTAGATGTGTGATGCTGGGCAAGTCACTTAAAAACTATTTGACTCAGTTTCTTCATCTGTAAAATGGGGCATAGTAATAGCACCTACCTCTAGAGTTGTAAGGATCAAATGAGATAACTGTAAAGTAGTTAGCACAGTGGCCAACACAACGTCTATGCTTAATAAGTGTTTGTTGACTAACCAACAGCATTTGCTGTGTGAGGAAGGCAAGATCAAGCATGTGACTTGACAGTGATGAAATCTGGACTGTCAGTCAAACAATCAATAGGCATTCATATTCCAAGCCCTTTGTGAAGTGATGAGAAATGAAAAGTCAAAAACGAAGAGTCCCTGCTTTTATGGAACTTGTATTTGTTTTTTTTTTTTTAGATTAATTTAATCTTTATTTTATTTTTTGTTTTTTTCTTTTTGTAGGGTGATTGGGGTTAAGTGACTTGCCCAAGGTCACACAGGCTAGTTTTTGTGTTAAGTGTCTGAGGCCAGATTGCTTGTATTCTTTGAAGGAAATAATATACTACACAGAATGAATCTAAAGTAATTTTCCCCTGGGGTGGGGTGGAGCATAAACAGCTGTGGGGATGAGGAAAAGGTTCAGGTGGGATGTGATAGGTAAACTGAGTTTTGAAGGTCAATTGAGATTCAAATAGGCAGAGTGGAGAGTGAGTTCACTCTAGGAATGGGGGACTGGTGTAGAGGCATAAGATGGGAGGCTGAGTGCTGAATATGAGGAACAGCGAGCAGTCTGGTCTGGCTGGAATGTAGTTTGTGAAAAGGAGCAATGTGTAATAGAAGCCAAGAAAGAGGAGCTGGGACCAGACTGTGAAGGGCTTTGAATGTCCGACAGAGGACCTATGTCTAAGTGACTCCCAGATCAGTGCCCTTTTAATAGGTATGGGCAAAGTTTCTTTCTAAAATTTAATTCAGTGGTTCATGTGACTAAACCACAACTAAACCACAGTAGAAGCAGATGGGAGTATAACCATAAGAATGAATGAGCTCGAATTGCTCATCTGCTCACAGCAAGTAATTAACTCTTTGTTTTCCCTCAAGTATATTTGGAATCCCTTCCTCCCAGTATTGTGATGCTCGTGGCATGTTTTTTTCTTGGCTTGAGCCTGAGTTTTAACTAATTATTTATCTAATCAAGAGCTGCAGTTCTAGTTTAGGAGAATTTTCTGCACTATCATTCTTGGTTTTCTTGGCCACCATTTAATATTACAGAAATTATGTTTTCCAGCTTTTTTTTGTTTTGTTTTTCAGCATCTTTTTGATGATTATAGCCCTATACAGACAGGATTTCTCTAGACTCTCAGAGCCAGAGATCTCAGAAAACAAACACTATTTTCTTTATATCCCAGTTTGGCCTTAAGGGCTTGCCCTCTGCTCCCCCCCCCCCCCCCCCCCCTTTTCTTATTCACCATCCTTCCTGTGGAAGGGATATGTACATGCAGTATCCTACTCAGCAGAATGCAAGCTCCTTGGGGACAGAAATGGTTTTGTTTTTGTCTTTGTGCCCCCAGCGGTCTAGCAAAGTGCCTTGCAAATAGGAAGTGCTCAGTTGTTTGCTGTGTAATGGAACTGAATGAAGATTATTCCAAAATTGGCTACTACCGAGGTGCCATGAAAGGGGAGTCTCAACTGTTGTACTATTGGAATTCTGGAACATATGACACATAACTTTAGCTATTTTCTTGGTAAGGAGACTACTCGGAGAATTCTGTTCTCTCTTTTCACAATGAATGAAACAGAGTAAGGGTAATTCTGTGATCACCTGAGCACTGTGTAAATTTGGAGTTTTTTCTTTCTAGTTGATATGACTCCCCAGTTATTCCTGTACTGATTGCCACACTACCCAAAATATTGCCTGGGTTGATGACTGGACTTGGCTGAAACTTGTAAAGATGAAAATACGATGACTTCTCTAATGCATTTATTATGAAAACGAAGTACTATGTTAACTCTTATTCGAGGTTTGTTTTCGCTAGATTTTAATCACATTGTGAACTTAATCTTTGCTCCCTGGTTGATGGCCTGTTAGCTTTATATACTCTATAACATCCTGTTCGAAATTCGACAAACATGCAAGGCAGAATACTGGATACTGGGTCTAAAGACAGAAACAGAAATGAACTGATCTCAAGAATGAATGAATGAATGAAATACTCATTTAAGTGCTTACTATGTATTAAATGCAGCAGCTATAAACAGAAAAATAAGTCCCGGTTCTTAAGGAGTTCACATTCTAATAGGGGAAACAGTACATATGGGAAGTTCCAGCGGCAAATCAAAGCGAGGTAAAGCAGAGGGTAAAGCCTTTTCTTTAATGTCATTATTTAATGTCACTATTCCCAGGGCTTTGGGGTTCAGGGGACTGAGCTGTGCCTACCAGCTTTACCTTTTATGGGTGCGGCAGTGCAGGGGAGAGGTATGTTTTTGCTCGGTCTTTTCAGTTGCCTCCGACCCTTCTTGACCCCATTTGGGGTTTTCGTGGCAAAGATACTGGGGTGGTTTGCCATTTCCTTGTCTAAGAGATACATGTACTGAGGTACGTGTATAAGGTAAGGTAAAAATATAAGACAAGGTAGGGATGAGGATAGAAACCAGGGTTTAAAGAGCATTCGAACAGGAAGAGAACACTCAAAGCTGGGGCTGGGGGGCCGCGGGGTGTCAAGCAAAAGTAAGATAAGAGGGTGGCATCTGGACTGAACCTAGAAGGAAGATAACGAATCTAAAAAGCAGAGACGACGGGATGCATTCCAGAGTACGGGATGACGGCCTTCCTGAATGCAGGGAGGCGGGAGATGGAGTATGCTTTGACTGTGATAGGCACAGGGGATTCAAAAGCCTGGCGCTTGGAACGTCTGGATCAAAGGTCGATTAAGGCGGCCAACCAGAGCCAGGCGTATTTTCGTTCATGCAGGAGGAGGGGGAGGGGAAATGGCTGGAGAGAGAAAGCTTGGGGGTGGTGTTAAGCTTTAGATAAGTGTCTAAGGACCTTAGCAGGAAAGGTTTTTCAGTTTCCTCATATGTAAAAAGTGAAGATTAAAAATAATTTCACTACCTGTATCACAGGTTGTGAAGAAAATGTTTTTATAATCAGATAATGTGGAGCTATGAGGTTGCTCCCCTAGTCTCGCCCCGTCCATCCCCTCCTCCTCGCTCCAAGGCAGCCCCATTTTGAACCAGGTACACTGCTTGAGACATCTTCAACCCCTTTTCCTCGCGCATCTGCGGGGTGGTGGTGGTGGCGGCTTTATTCCTTGCAAATGGAAGAGGGGACCGGTGGGGTAGGGGTGATTCCGCAAGGGAAACCCTAGTTCCGTAGCCGCGGCGAAAACGCCCCTCCTCCCGTCGCTTCGCGGGCAGACGTGCTCCCCGCGCCTTGGCGGCCGCACTGCCTCTCGTTGCAGCGCCCCATTGGGATGCGGCCACTTCTCCGCCCAGATGCAGGTCGGATCCACGTCAGCTCCTCCTCGCCCCACACCTCTTACCCCCCTTCCCCCGCCTCGCCCAGCTTCTTCCGGCCTATTGGTTGCCTGGACCCGAGCGAAGTCTGCGCGAACCCAGTGGATGGACCGCGATGGGCAGATCTCTAGCGCTGCGCGTCACTCAAGGTATCCATATCGCCCCCAGTTGCACTGAGAAGGACCTTTATTTCCCAGCATGCAAAGCGGTAAGGGCATCTACTGGGATTTGTAGTTCTTTGACTCTGTCTTCCTTAGCAAAGGGTTGGTTGGGCAAGTTGGGGCTGAGGGGGGAAGGTGCTGAATTGTGGAGGGTTGGAATGTGATGTAGGGGATAATGGAGTCCGATGGGAGGAATTGGGTGGAAGAATGGATTAGGATGGAAAGGAATGGATAAATGGAGGGATAGATTGAGAGCTGGATGAATCAGACTGGCCGAGGGAGGGGAAAATACATAAAATGGAATAGCAACAGGTGTCAGGGGAATTCAGGATGCAATAGGGGAGCTTTCACAGGATTAAGAATTGGGGCAGTTAGCATCGCCCCCCCCCTTTTCCCCTCTCCCAGGGAAGAGGACTCAGTCCCAAGCACAGATCTGCCCAGGCAGGGGAAAGGGAAAATCCCATGTCCATGGTTGAGCCAAATTGAAGAAGTGGTCACCTCCCTAGCTGGCATTCCTGTATATCTGGTTGGATTCCAACTTCCCAGGCAATAGAGGTTACTGGAGGAGAATGCAGGGAGCAAGCATCCCAGCTGTGGGGGTTAGAGAAACCATTCCTGCTCCGGTCCCCTGGCATCAGTGTCTGTACAGGGTGATGGAGGAATCATTGGGTTCATCCTCAGTAAGTATTCTAGGAGTACTCCTCTGTTCCCCTTTCCTTGCTCATTCATTTGCTGCTCAAGGCTCAGAGGGAATATTTTCAGTATCTCTAATTTCTTCCATTTCTGAGAGGCCCTGAAAGGCAGACACAATTGTGAAGGGGTTAAGATAGAGCAGCTAGAGAGGGGAGAAGGATGGATTAAGAAGTGGGAATGAGAGACCCTTCTGCTTTCTCAATTTCTTCTTCAGAAATCTTGACTGCTTCCAACCCTCTCCCATCCCTCCTCCTCAAGTTAGATATATCATAGCTGGAACTAGATAGACAAATAGCGATGGATTAAAACTGGGGGGGGGCAGATTTTCCTTGCCTCAGCCCTTGCTACCTTTCATCAAGGCTCTGTCAAGGGGCCTATCCTCTCCCCTTAAGTGTCACTGAATAGGAAAAGCATTAAAGCATTCCACCACCCCATCATCTTCCCCCATTCCAGTACCTCTTGTAGCTCTTGGTAGCGTAGTCTCCGAGCACCACAACATCCTGGCTTTCTCTGGCTCAAGAGGAGGAGGGCAAAGGCAGAGGCCAAAGCTCCGCCTAGGGTGAAGGCCTCTGCACTCAATTCCAGGACCAGCAAGCCAACCCACTGCAGGCAAATGGAGCCAAGGATGGGACTTAGAGTCTCCCTTTTCCACTGAATGACTGCCCCCTATTCCAGCCTCTATTCTAATCATTCTCCCTCATCCCTTTTCCCATTTCATGGTACCTGGTCGGAGGCTGACTGTACCGTACCCAAGGCCAGCTTCATTCCCTGGACCACAACAACAACAAGTCCCAGGATCATCCCAAATAAGTTGAATATCATCATGGCTCTCACCTGCCAGAGAGTGAATTTGATCCCATCCTGCCCAAGACAAAGGGCACACCACCCAGACTAGATTGACTGTCCCACAAGTTTCTCCCCATCTTTAACCTTGAGCCTTCACCCCAGCAATCTGTCCCATTCTTCCCTCTGAGTCATCTCTACCAAGAAGTGGAAACATTGGATCTTATCAGCTTAGTCATCAGTCCAGTGGTGTCTGGGGAATTCTGGGTTTAGGACCCCTACTCACCTTCCAGAGACGGGGTGCTCTTCGAAGTTCTAGTGTTAAGATCCCAGTAAGCAGACCCTGAAGGTTAAGAGGGGTTGTTGTTGGGTTGTTGTCAACAGGTGGGAGGGATGACTCCCTGAAATCTCCCCTCATACTCCCTGGGTCTCACCGAAGCTCCTGGCCAGAGGGGTAGTGCTATATTCATGTGGCAGTTTGATTCCAGGCAAGAAATGGTAACAGCAAAGGGTACAGAAGCCACAGCCATCCAGAACTGGCTCACCTGATTTGGGAGGGTGAGAAGAAGTAGAACAGATAGGGTGGTAACAGGTGGTAGTTCTCACTTTTGTCTTCCTTCATGCTCTTCATAATAACAGCTCACATCTATATAGTAGTTAAGGTTTGCCAGGCACTTTACTTACAATATTCCTGTGAAACAGGTAGTTGAAGTATTTTTATCTCCATTTTATAGATGAGGGAGCTGAAGCTCTCAGAGGAGAAGTGACTTGCTCAGTGTCACACAGCTGTGTTGGAGCCAGGCTTTGAACCTTAATTACCAATCTGGGGCTTTCTTTCCACTGCACCAAGCCCAGCGTGTCCTCTTATTTCTGAGGTGCAGGTGGAAAGGGAAAGGCATGATGGGGAAGGTAACAGGGAAAAATGGAGAGGAGTGGTGGAGTGATTCTCTGGGGAAGGGGACACTATACTGGGTATAGTGGAGGGGATCCAGGGATTCGGGAAGTCCAATCTCACCGCTAACACCAGGAGATGCCCACTTTGTCTTTGTTGGACCCAATGCCTCAGCTTGTCTTCCCGGACTGCCTTTCCCTCTTCTATAGGCAGGATCTCTCTCTCCTCCATGACTTTGCTGAAACCTAGAGGGACCTCACAGCTTTAGCCCTAGGGGCATGATACTCTCCCATTCTAGGGAGCCTAGGGTCACCTAGATCAGAGAATTTGCCCTTTTTCTAGGCTCACCTTTGAGAGGGACTCTCTCTGCTGACCTCACCCTTAGCCTACTGCCTCAACCACCCATGTACTTACCCCCAAACTATATTTCCTCCTGGAGCTTAAGTTCTCTGACTCAAACATACCGAATCTCTGGTGACTTCTTCAGATGGGCGGGAAACAGTTGTCTATTCTGGTACTATGGACCCCAGGGAATGAAACGCTTGAAGGACACTCTTGTCCCCTTCAAGAGTGTTTCGTAAAGGGTAGGGTGGGGCCAGGGCAAAAGTCCTTATGACTTGCTGGGTTGAAGGGAGATAACCAGGGATTGGAAGTCACCAGTATTCCAACAGACTTCCCTGGCACTGGAGGTCCCATATGTTTCCATTTTTATTTTTTAGATATTTACTTCCCTAATCACAGTCTTTCCATTTCCTCAATTCCCATTTTCCCAGATCTCCAGATATATGATCACCTATGACCATGTATCTCTACCAAATCCCCTCTCCATGAACCGGACTAGAATTCCATCTCACAAATAACATACTTGTTCCTTCCCACTTCCCCAGAATTTCCTGGCCTTCTATCTACCTCACTGAAGTAAGTGGGAAAAGAAGTAGTTTTCTTCACACTCCAGATTCTTTCAGGAACATGACTTTAGTAGGTGCCCCATATTGGTGCCAGGCTAGTCTGCTCAAACCCAGATTTTGTATTTGTGTACTTACTGTTCCTGCCTTTTCTAGTACTTAATAGTCTGAACTGAAATGAGAGGAAGTTATTCTCCAGTTGGTAACCTCATCTCTCTGCATAGTGGAGTGGTATGAGGACTAGATTTGGAGTCAGGAAGATTTTGGTTCAGATTCTGGTGACCTGTATGACCCTGAATAAAATTACTTGACCTCTCCAGCTCAGAGCTTGCTCATCTGCAAAATGAGAGGGTTTGACTAGAAAGATTCCCAGACTCCTCCCAGCTCCAAAATCTTATTACAATAAAATGTTATAGCTAGAATAGGCCTTAAAGATAATCTAATCAAACTGTTTCCCCATCCCCTCGAATTCGGCAGATAAAAAAGTCTGAGGACCAGAGGGGTTAATTCACTTTCCCAAAACCACATAGAAAGGAAGTAGCAGAGTAAAAACTAGAACCCAGAACTCTTGGCTCCCAGTCTAATGCAATTTATTTCCATTACAACCCGTTGCTTCTATTGTCTTTTCTCTCCATTGCCATCTTTCCCCAGTCTAACCTTTCTTTGTTTCTCTCCAGTACTTTACTTCTTACTCCCATATCTTCTGTTTTCACCTGCTGCATCTCACCATTTCCAGGCTGTGAAAACAGAAGCCAAAGGCAGTATTCACATTATGGCCTATGTCTGTTCTCATCAGTTCTTTCGATCAGGTCCTTTTTCTTCTCTCTCCTCCTCTTACTTTCCTTCTCTTTTCCTCCTTCTGCCATTCCCTAGTACTGGGACAACCAGCTCCTTATATTACACCTTATTCTCAGGCTTTCCTATGCTTTCTGTAGTTCAGTGATGTTTTTCTTGTAGTCCAACATGCTGGAAAGATTATGATTGGGAGCAGGCACCAGCTTGTGGGGCTGCATATGGGATGTTGTGGGGTGGGGAGATGATCCATCGGTAAAGGATACACAACTGCCTGCAGGGTGGTATGTAAGGTTTGATGGCTGTGTACAACTCCTCAGCGGCCTAGAATTGTGGAATAAACGGGGAATCACACTAGGGCCAATGCTGGGACGGCTGCCATTATTACCGCATTTAATAATAGCTTTATAAACATAACCGTAACTAGCTATTATATTCTTTAACTTTGAAGATGATACTAAGGTGTGGGTTGGAGGTGGGTGACGGGTACAAAATACAACAACTAAAACGCACTTCAAGAGGGACTGGATTAGATAGACACGCGCGCACACACACACTCATACACTATGCAGATAAATGATGAGAAACTAAATGCCTGGTAAGGGGCTGTCATGCCGAGATATAGGGCGGGGG
>NW_027186296.1:8731250-8738264 GCF_028583685.1 Petaurus breviceps papuanus | reverse complement strand
GGGGGAGGAGAAGAGGCTGATGACCTTTTAAAAAAATCCTCATCTTCGGAGCTTTATCACCTGGTCTCTCCCCAGAAAGGCGCCCCCATCTTCCAACCTCACTCCATCTCGTTCGCTTCTGGCTCTCTTTGCCCAGCACCGAGGTGCCTAGCCCCGTCTCCCCAGTCCCTGGGACCCCGCTCTTATTCCCGCTCGGCTCCCAGCTTGGCCGCGCCGCCCCCCGCATGCTAATGGCCGGGGCCGCCTCCTGCCCCACACAATGCGGGCCAGGGGCGGGGGCGGGGGGACCGAAGGAGGGGGAGGGGGCGGGGGCCGGGCCCGGCCGGGGGCGGGGGGGCCGGGGCCCAGCGCATCTCCCCCGGCCCCACGTAACGCTGACGCCCGCGCCGCCGGCCCGCCGCCCGCCCGCCCGCTCTGCCGCCGCCCCGGGCTCGTGAGTAGCCTCTCCCCCCTTCCCGTTCTCACTCTCCCCCCCCCCTCCTCCGCCCTCCCGGCCCCCGCCCCAGGCCCCCTCCTTACCCCCCAGCCCCGGGGGGGGGGGCGCTCCCCGCGCCCAGCTCGGAGCAGGTGCAGGGGGCGGGGGCGGGGGAGGGGCGCCGGCTCGGCCCCGAGCAAACTTCGCCCAGAGCTCCCAGAGCGGGGGCCGGCCGGGGAGGCCCGGGAAGCTGGGGGCCCAGAGAGAGGTGGGGTCCAGGTCCGGGCGGCGCGGGGAGCGGGGACCCAGGAGGAAGGGCCAGGCGAGGGGGAGCGAGCGTCTTTGTAGGGGCCCGGAGGGGCGGGGAGGGAAGAGGAGTGGAGAAGAGCCGGGGGCGCGGGGCTGGCGAGGTTGGGGACCCGGGGGTTGGTGGGCGATCCGGGGCGCAGGTAGGTAGGGCCTGGGGTTAGGGAGGGGGTGAGGATCCAACCTCTCTGCTCCGGGGTGTGGGGGTGGGAGGGAAGAGATGGGGGTGGGGGAAGGACTGTTTCTCTCTGAGTCCCAAACAAAGTGTCACAAAGAGCTCGGCCCGCCGGCAGCCGAGGCAGCGGCTGAAGCTCCGCTTTTGTTCTCCTGAGATGGGGTAGTCGAGCCCCTAGCTGCTCCCTCAAGGACTCTGTTCCCAATCATTTTGCCCACCTCTTCTCATCCGTATCGGTTTGGGGCGGGGGTGGAGAGAACCCTCTGTGAGTCCTGCCTAATTTGCCAATCCAAGTACTGGCAGGACAGCAAGGGGGCTGTTCCCCCCAAAGGCTGTTCAGACTCCCATCCAGGGGGCTCCCATCTAGTGGAGGGATTCCAACCTGGATATAGTCAGCTTTGGCTGTAGGAACCTGGGGGTTTCACTAGTCTCATTCCCTGCTCATTCAGGAGGCCTTGTGAAACCATCAAAAGAGGGTCAGGTTGGGGTTTGGGTGAAGGCCAAGACTCTCGGGCAATTCCACTGATTGTGACCTGAAATTGGTTGGGTGAGTAAGTATATCTTACTCCTTCCTGTACTGTTTAGGTCCCAGAGTGAGGGCCCACCGCAGAGCAGTGAATCTGGAAAGAGAGAAGCTTTACTCTATACCTGGGGATACTGAAGCTGAGCACCCCATCATGAGGGGTACCAAAGCCTTGGTTCATTGGGTCCCTTAGCCATGCATGTTTAGATAATCTTGAGGGGGAACCATGGTATCTGAGCTGCTGGTGGACTGGGGTAGTCAGTAGGGCCCTGGGCTGATACTTTCTTCATCCCTCCTTCTTTATAAGCCCTATTGTGAGCAGTTTAGCCTCAGCAGTGCCTGTCTGGCAGATTTGGGGTCTGGACTCTACAAAGAGATCAAGTTTATGACATAAAGAGTTTGAAGTATATATGTTACTAGACCCTAAAAGTACTAACTTAAGAGTGCTTTTTGATCCTAGGGCACTGGTTGGCAATCCGTAACCCAAATGGGGCAGGATAGCATGAGGGCCAATCTTGAGTGGCATTTCAGTTAGTTATTGCCTCTTTCTACCTGCCATCTCCCTATATCTGCCCCTCTTTACCCACTTATTGTTGGAGGTCCCTGCCCTTCTAAATCTCTAATTCTGCCACTGCACTAGACTTGGGGACCAGTAGTATGGCACACAATTTAAGTTATTGATTCCTGTCTTAAGCCATATGACCTCTTTAGAATTATACCAGTGAAAAAACATTTATGGGTTGTCAGGGAGGGAAAAGGTATATGTGTATATGGGGAAAGGGGTGGGGAGTAGGAATAGAAAGTTGCTTTTCTAGATCAGCATTGTATCAGTCACGACCTTTGAACCTTGAACTAGTCCAAACTTTATGAGAAATACACTGCTTTGTTATACGTAGGGGATATATATCCAGGAGCCTTCTATGGGACTTCAGATTCTATTTCAAAGAATCTAGGACTCTTCTAATACAGTTTTAGCTTGGGATAAATCCAGAGGACCAGAATATAGTGATAACTCATGGTATCAAACTGGACCTAGGTTGGCCTCTGAGGTTCATTCCAGGTCACCATTTTCTAGGAGAATTTGATCTATTTAGGAAAATCCTCAGCGAATTCTAATTTTAGATCATTTAGGTGTCTATTTAGGGCCCTTTCACATATCTAAGGGCTCCTGAAATATTATTATACTTGGAATTGTATTCCCCCCACCACCTTGAAGACCATCTTCTGTGACAGTTTCTGCTTCTCAAAAGTGATTTTCTTCCAGGCCTGTTGAGCTATGGTCCTGCTTTTCTTGAACCTTGACAAGAACTCTAGAACCTTTTCAGAGCCTAGGAGGCAAGGGAGGGAAGCTCATGAAACATCTGCTAGTTAATGGGTTCTAGACATTCAGGATCCCCACCCCTTACTATCTGGTTTCTCTGAATATACAAGACTGGTTGAATTACCAGGATGTTCTGGAATCCCCAAGAGAGCTCCAGAATGTGATAGCTTTAAGAAATAGATTCTTCAGTTACTGATTCCAGGATGTACAAACTAATTGACAGGACATTTCTCTTCTTATCTAGTAAATTAATCCAGTTTCATTTATTTTCCAAAAATTTTCAATGACATTTAGAAGTACAAAAGAGCCCCCCTACTATCTCCCTTTTTCTTTGATGTAGAGATGAGAAATCGTCCTCTTTCTGGTTCCCAGTGCCCTCTCTTGGTGTTGAGAGGACAAACATGGCCACTCTGATGTATACCATTTTCTTTTCTATGGTGCTGAGGTGGCCAAAACTACCCCTCTGGTAGTCCATTGTACTCTCCATGGTACTGAATCTAGCAATCACTTGTTCTGCTTGCTCTCCCAAACCCAAGAGATACTAACCATAACCCTCTTTAGGTTCTTTCAGGTTCTTGGTCCCAAGAGAAAAAAAAATTTTTTTCTGTTGGTTCCAGAATTGGATGAGGGAAGAGATGTTAACATTAGGAGTGAGACACATTTATCTGTGGGCTCAGTGACCCACAGACTGGAACTCCTTTGTCCCACATTACACTAATAATAAAGCTTCCACAGCCTAAAAGGGTCATAGATCCCAGATAACAGATGGAGGCTCAGCACATTCCATATAGAATCTCTGGACATGCAGGGTCCTTCAGAGGTCATTATATCTCTCCCTCAAAGCAAGAATGATCTTCCCCTGGCTCAGAGAGTCTTTCCTGTTATTAAAGGTCAAAGGGAAGGACATGACTCAGTCTTCATTAGTAACACATTTAAGATTCACAACCCTCACTATAAGGACATTTTTTATAAAGTGTCCTAGGTTTAGTACAATTCTGTGTAAAGGCAGGAAGGTAGACTGGGTGATCTCAGGTTATCTCTTCTGCCTGTTTGGGGAATTCTGTATTTTGGTGTGGTCAGTTAGCATGATATAGCAGAGAGAGATTTGGCTTAAGAATATAGACCTGGGCTCTAAATATTAATTTCGTGACCTTAGACAAATCTCTTCACCTTCCCGAGACTCAGTTTCCCTATCTGTAAAATAAAGAGGTTGGACTAGGTGATCTTTAGGTTCTCTTTCAGCTTGGAGATTCTGTGTTCAATCTCTGATCCCTAACACTCACCTCCTTTGTAGGCTAGAGTGCCCCCTGACTTTCCTTTCTGTGCAGAGAGCTTCCCTGAGCACTCCAGCAAGGATGACCAGGCCTTGAAGTCTTATCCTGGAAAACTTTAACCCTTTCCTTTCCAGACCATGTGCTGGGCCTCTTGTCTGTGCAGATGGCTCTAGCCCCGCCTCTCTGCCCCACACTCCAGGCTGTGGAGCTCAGAGCCAGTGTAATCCTCCTCTTGTGTGGGGGAACCTCTTCCCTGCAGAGATAAGGAAAGCCTGGCTTGGAGCAGCTCTGGACAAAGGGACTGTGAGGTACCATCAGGTCTCAGTCTCCAGGGTGCTAAAAGCAAGGGAACGGTTTTTATCAGGATTTTCACTTTTTATTCCTTTTCCCAGGCCAGAAGAACCCTTTTGCTCTCATTCTTCCCCAACTGTTTTCCCATCCCTTCTCTGTTTCTGTCTTTCCCCCCTCATGCCCCTCCCCCTCTGTCTGTCTCCAGACTTGCTGCTACTGCTGCTGGGAGGTGTTTCTCTCCCATGCATGAATGAGTCTCTGTAATGAATGGAAATGAATGGAGCAGGAATCCAGGCTGAGGGAGGGGGAATGAGGGGGAAAGGCAGAAAGACAGGGTTCAGGCAAAAGGAAGGGTAGACTTGGCCAGCATGATATGCAATGCCTTAAGTGAGGGAATGGATAACCAGGAAGCTAGGTAATTCCACTTGACAGAGGGAAATGCCCAGTCCTGCTTGGAAGATATTGGGGAATCATGAGATCCTCTCCCTCCCCATCCATAATAGAAGAATTGGTACATGGGATAGACTCCAGGATAACTAGCAAAAGTCAGCAAGGGAAGCCTTATGAGTTTGGAAATTCTCACTTACTGATTGATGGGGCTGAGGATCAAGGGTTTCAATTTCTGAGGAATTAGAGAAAATCTCTTGCCCCTCCCCTTCTTTCCTCTTCTATCTCCCCCTTCCCCCCCTTTTCCGAAGTTTAGGAGAAAAAAAAACATCTATTTTGAATTCTGGAGTGGAAAGAGCCTCTTTCATTGTGGGGTGATCAAGGTTCGGCTCTTAGACTTGGAGACCTATGATCTCATATTGGGAATCTGGCTTTCTTTCTCTAGCCCCCTTGCCCCAGACGCTTCCATCAGAGGCTTTCCCTCCTCCCTCCAATCCCTGGCACCAAAGAATGTGAAGTGAGTTCATGGAGGTGAGTGATGCTGTTGCCCTCTCCCAGAGCACTCCACCATCCTTTGCCCCCACTGCTTGCCTGAGGCAGGAAGCAAAGTTGGGGTTGGGGGTGTGTGTGGAGACGGTGGTTGGTTGGTTTTGGTAGGGGAAGGTATGTTACTTTGCTTCTCTAATTCCTACCACTCTCTTTTCCCCTTGGGGCTCTGCTGTCCCTTGATCCTCCCTTTTCCCGCCCCCATAGTTCTTATCTTCCGGTTCCCCACTTCCCTCTTCCTTGTATCCTCTCTTGACCCAACTCCTCCGCTCCTGTCTTGGCAGGGCTCACGTCCTCGCTCCCCGGGCGGCCCCCTTGCCCTGCCAGCCTTCGACGGCGAGCTGGACCTGCAGCGTTACTCCAACGGGCCGGGCGTAAGCGGGGGGCCGGCGGGAATGGGAGCAGCTGGCTGGCCCGAGAGCCGAGGCAGCGGGCGGCGCTTCCCGTGCCCAGTATGCGGGAAGCGCTTTCGTTTCAATTCGATCCTGGCGCTGCATCTGCGGGCCCACCCGGGAGCCCAGCCCTTTCAGTGCCCGCACTGCGGCCACCGCACGGCTCAAAGGGCCTTGCTGCGCTTGCACTTGCGCACGCACCAGCCAGAGCGCCCGCGCAGCCCTGCCGCGCGCTTGCTGTTGGAGCTGGAGGAGCGTGCCCTGTTGCGGGAGGCCCGGCTGGGCAGTGCGCCTGGGGCGCTCCTGCAATCTACGCCCTCCACAGAGCTCCCCCCTCCGGCTCCAGCCCCGGCCCCGGTCCCAACTCTACCTGCCTTCCGTTGTCCCTTCTGCAAAGGCAAGTTCCGCACGGCCGCGGAACGTGAACGCCACCTGCACATCCTCCACCGGCCTTGGAAATGCAACCTGTGCAGCTTCGGGTCCAGCCAGGAGGAGGAGCTGCTGCGCCACAGCCTGACCGCTCATGGCGCCCCCGAGCGCCCCCTGGCGGCCGCCTCGGCTGGGCCTCAGCCCCTACCCTTGCCCCTGCCCCTGCCCCTGCCCCTGCCCCTGCCCCTGCCCCAGGCAGAATCCGAGTCGGCCCCGGAGCTCGAACCCGAGCCGGAGCCGGAGCCGGATCCTGCCCCAGCTCCAGCCACTGCCCCCGAGGAGCCACCAGCGCCCCCCGAGTTCCGTTGTCAAGTCTGCGGCCAGAGTTTCACTCAGTCCTGGTTCCTCAAAGGCCACATGCGCAAGCATAAGGCCTCCTTCGACCACGCGTGCCCTGTCTGTGGCCGCTGCTTCAAGGAGCCCTGGTTCCTCAAAAACCACATGAAGGTGCATGCCAGCAAGCTGGGGGCCCTGCGTGCGCCCGGGCCCGGCTCGGGCCCTCCTCGGGCCCCTCCCCCTCCTGACCTGGGCTTGCTTGCATACGAGCCTCTGGGCCCCGCACTACTGTTGGCCCCAGCGCCGCCACAGGGGGATCGAGGCGAGCCCCCGGGCCTGCTGGGCTACCTGAGCTTGCGAGCTGGGAAAGCCAGGCCTAACGGGGAGGGCACTGAGCCGGGGGCTGGCCGGGGCTTCGGGGGATTCCGCCCGCTTCCGGCTCGGGAGCGTCGGCCCCGCCTGGAGGAGCAAGATGAAGACGAGGAGGAGGTGGTGGTGGAAGCAGAGGAGGACAGCTGGACTCGAAGCAGGGCCCTTGGAGCGCTGGCTTCACTTCACAGACGGCCAGGGGAGGGCTCGGGTCATCCTGCCCCTACAGCAGGGGGCCAGCCCCGGCCTGCAGCCTCCCAGGGTATGTATGTAACAATCTGAGTAACACTGCCTAGTCTGCAACCTTCAC
>NW_027186296.1:8669562-8731150 GCF_028583685.1 Petaurus breviceps papuanus | reverse complement strand
GCACTGATACCCCACTGTCTGCCCTTGTTTCCCCCACTCCCTTTTTCACTCTAGTCTGGTAGAGACTCAGTCTGCAGTTTGGAGGGAGAGTAGGGAGGATGCAGCTGGGACTTAGCCTCTTAACTGGATTCCTTAACATGTGTTGCAGAAGAGAACGGGTTGTTAGTAGGGGGAACACGGCCTGAAGGGGGCCGGGGAGCCTCGGGCAAAGACTGCCCCTTCTGTGGGAAATCCTTCCGTTCTGCACACCACCTCAAAGTGCATCTGCGGGTGCATACAGGTGAGATGGGGGATGGGAGGAGGTATCCCAGAGGGCTGCAAGGGGTTGGAAATGATGTAGGTTTTGAGAAGGAAGAGGAAAGCAGGTGGGTTTGGGAGGATGAGGGGCATCTCTTGCCCAGAGCTGGAGATGTGTGTGGCAAACATTTTATGAAGGATTCACAGGTCGTGGGAGGACCTTCACTAATGGGTGGCAGTCACTGGTTTGGGGGCAGTCCAGAATCTTGAAGCCTTAGAACTCAGAGGAGGGGGCCACCTTGCACATTTTCTGGTCTGCAAGTCTGTGAAAGGGGAAGGGATGAGACACTCCAATGGGTTCTGCCGGTCTCCCCAACCGAGTTGTCTGCTCTCTGCAGGTGAGCGCCCCTACAAGTGTCCCCACTGTGATTACGCGGGTACCCAGTCGGGCTCCCTCAAATATCACCTGCAGCGTCACCATCGAGAGCAAAGGAGCGGAGCAGGACCGGGGCCACCCCCGGAGCCTCCGCCCCCACCTCAACGGGGCTCTGCTACATCCCAAGGGGCTAAACCCAATCCTGCACCCCCAACCTGGGCGGAGGGCGCCATGGGCTCCCGCCTCCCTTCCAGCGCCACAGCCCCCTCCCGTCGTAAACCTGTGAGCCCTGGGAGGACCCTGCGCAATGGGCGAGGTGGCGAAGCTGAGCCTCTGGACCTGTCCCTGCGGGCGGGGGCCGGAGGTGAGGCCGGGGCCGGGGGTTCCCTGCACCGTTGCCTCTTCTGCCCTTTTGCTACTGGAGCTCCAGAGCTCATGGCTTTGCATCTGCAAGTGCATCACAGCCGTCGGGCTCGGGGTCGCAGGCCACCCCAGTCCGCTCCCTCCCCGCCCTCATCCGCTTGCGTCCTGTCAGGGGAGTTGACCCCCAGCCCTCCGCAGGATGGGGATGGGAGCCCTGGGCTATCGCGACCGGGAGAGGCGGCAGGGGCTGGGGTGGGAGGGCAGGAACGGTAGGGAGCCCATTTAGGGGCAGGTAGCTTAGAGAGCTCTCGCCTTGAGGGAGCGGGAAATCACTAGAGGTAGTTGGGTAGGGCAGCCAGCAGGGGGCAGCTCTGAACCCACATCCAGTCCTCAGGCATATCTGGGCAGAGCTGGAGAATTCAGCCTGGGATATGTGGGTTGGAGGGCGGTGTCCACCCTGTCCTGGGGAGAGTCACAGTGCCTTAGAGTGGCGGAGGTGGGGGCAGAGAGCAGAGTCCTAGGGCGGGAAAGGGGGCCCGGTAGAGGGGGCCGTCCCACCAGTCCTTGCTGGTCCATAGCCGTGAGAGTTTATTTTTGTACGAGGGGGACCGTCCCACCCTCCTCCTGTCCCTAGCAGGGGTCCCGTAGACGTCGCTATTTTTGGTACGATCCCCGCAGACCTGGTTTACCCCAATAAACAGGTGTCTTAAGGCACTGGGCACTGTGTCCTTCTGTCGGCCTATGTCCTCCTGTTCTTTGTCAGCCATCTACATCAGGCAGCCAGTTTCCTCAGACACTGTCCATTGGACCCAGAGCTCCTTGGAAGCAGCCAGGACTCCCAACAGAGGTGGGTGGGCAGAAGGGGACATAGGAGGCAGCATCTCACCCTCAGTGACCTCACTGCCAGTCTATAAGAAGTTTCAGAAAGGATGTTGAATGGAAGGCCCCTGAGGACTCAGGTTTCTTGCACCAACAGCTTTTGCCTTGTGATGAAGTGTGGGTGGCACCTGGTTTACTTAATTTGAAAGAGTTGTGATTTCTTCCTTATGAATAGTACCTTCACAGGGAGATTGTAATCATTTCCATGCTTTAGTAAGTAGGTACTTCATCAGTTGCAGTGAACCCCCCCCCAAAAAAAAATCATTATTCTGTAGCCAATCTTCTTGTGATGAGCCTCCCTACATTTAGGTGGCCTCATTTAGACATGCTATTAGTCATAGGAACAAAACTTTGGTCATAGATTTAGACTGTAGAGGTTTTGTAGTTGAAACCCTTAATTTTCCAGATTAGAAGAATGAAGTCCGAGGTCACATGAAAGGATTTCTTAAAATGACTTCTTAAAAAATTACTTTAAAAAGCCTTTAAAAGGCTTTACTTAAAATTAGTTTTTTTTTTTTTTTATCCATTCTGTCCATGAGACTAGTTATGGGGAAGTATCCAAATTAAAGTGTGTCTCAGTTACTCCAAAGGACTAAGGAGACTTCCTGTTTCCAGGAGATGACTTCAGTAAATATATTTAATATGGCAATAGTAATTATAATAATAGTAATTACATAGAAGACACCTTCAGGTCCCCCCCCCACAACAATTTGCATAGTTCCATCTCCTGTGATGGTCTAGTTTCCAGAATACTCCAGTTTGCCTGGCAGAGATGAACTCCTTTAGGGAAGAGTAATGGGTGGAAGAGAAATGAGAGTTGTGGGTAGGGGAACATGTGCAGTGATGTATTTTCTAGGGGATGATGAGTTAAGATTGGGGAAGAAAGGGAAGATGGAGAATTTCTCCTATTGCAGGGTTTCAGTGGTGAGCAGATATGGTCACTTTGGGTCCTGCAGGCAAAGGCACCAAGCTAGGAAGAAGAGCAGGGGATGGGGAGACAGTATAATAATGCACTGGTCCCTTGACCCCTCTTTCCCAGAAAATAAAATGAAAGGAAGAAGCATGACATTCTCTCATGCCTCTGTTATGCCTCTACCCCAACCCATCATGTGCTCCAAAGGTGGTGCTCCTGTTGAGTTCTCGACCTACTCTGTAAGAGAGAAGAGTAAGAGGAGTCGAGTCGAGCAAGAATTGACTCCTGGGAGCTGGGGGAGGGAGTTGGGAACATCGAAGGGGAGGGAAATGTTGGGTGGGAAAGAGGATAATGGGACTCACCCCAGAGCTCCAGGGTCACAGAGGGGTGGTGGGGTCACTTGGGGCTCGAGTATGGCTCTGAGGAAAGACAAACTACAGTGAGCTATAAAGATAATAACTACCTCTTTTTACTTGTTCCCCCATCAAGCTTGTACCTCTTTAGTTACAATAATATTAGCTGACATTTAAGATAGTTCTTTATAACTGTAGAACCCTTCCTGTATATGATCTCAATTGATCATCACAATATTTCTATGAAGTAGCTAGATGTCACTACCCCCTGTTTTATAAATTAAAAACCTGAGACTGAAGGAGGATTAAGTGTTGCCTAAGGTTACACAGCTTGTAAATGCAGTCCAAACCACCCCTGAGAACTAGCCTGGACTTCAACATAGTTCTAACTAGAAGTCTGTTACTTATGGTACTACACCAAAGATGTCTCCCTAATATTTCTGGATTTTGTCAGTTTAGTTTAAGTCCTAAATGACCCCATCTGTAATCCCCTCTTTTCTTCCACCCTAATATTACACTACTTGTTAAATGCCCTCTCCTACTCTAGGGATATTTTGATCCCTGGCTTAAATTGGGAAGGACAACATTCCTGATTAATGGACTCTATGAATGGGAGAAGTTACATATAAAAAAGTCAAAGAGAGCATTCCCAGACCTGGCCCCATTATAGGAACTCACCGGACGGGCATACCCCAATATCCCTCCACTAGACAGGATAGGGGTGCTGCTCCCAAGGTTGGGGGGCTGTAGGCTGGGGCTGCTCCTTGTTCCTGGGGACACTTCTCCAGAAGAGTCAGGTGATTCAGGTGCTGGAGGGGAAGCTGGGATGAGACCAGTGTATAGAACCCCTCCAGATTACCTTAAGCAACCAGGCTGCAGGACCATAGAGGAAAAACTCCCTAGCAACAGGAAGCTGTGAGACACCATAGCAACCCAGTTGCAGGGGGACCCACCCCCCAGTAAGAGGCAGGAAATTGTCAGCAGCATCATTAGAACAACCAGGGAAGAAGCAACAGGAAGCTGTAAGTATTGCCATGGTGAACCAGGAGGGCACAACAGGAAGTTGAGGCAGTTTCCATAGCGACCAAGGGAGAGCTAGAGAGAGGGGCATAGAAGAAATGCTCCTTAAAAACAGTCTGCTATAAGCATCAACCAAGCAATGGAGTAAAAGGTGCTTCAGGATTGGAAAGGTGTATAAAATCATCACGGCAACAAGGCTACTTGTCTAAGGCAGGAAAAATTTCTCAGTTACAGGCAGCCCTAAGCATTGCCATGGTGAACTAGTTGTTATGAGCATCCAGTTAGGGGCATCACCAGGGTGCAGGGCCACTGCCACTCATGGTGCCTCACCCAGGGAGATCTGCTTGATGTCCAGGTCCCAGGCCTCTTCCTCGACGCGGGCAGGCAGGGAGCAGGCTCCCGGGGAGAGACAGGGTAGGGAGGGGCCGACATGCTCAAAAGAAGAGACAGCCACGGAGGCCCGAGTTCGGGCAGCTGTAGAAAGTGGGGTGTGTGGGAGGGAGGGGCGGATATTGTAATGGGAAAGCTCTTCTACCTCCCCATGATGTTCCTTGGTCCCATGGAATGTCCCCTAGTCCTCAATTCCTAGAAAGAGTTTACCATTCCTCTTTTATTTCTACTTATCCACCAACCCCTATCCTTGAACTGTGCCCTCATCTTAAAGGTTCTGAGGACTTCTTGGGGAAGGGGGTAGGGAGGAAAACTTTCCACACCATAACCCTCACCTCTCCCTGTGAGCAGGGCACTCAGGGTCCTCTCCCCAAGGGCTTTGATGTCCAAAAAGGGTTTGTTTCCAATGCCCATAGATACCATCTGTTGCACACGAAGCTCTGGGGAAACAGAGACATTGTCACTTCCCCCTCTCCCTTCTTACCTCTGTTCCTGCTGGAACTCCAGCTTGTTGTCCACCCCTCTCTGTGTTCCTTCTCCACCACCACCCCTCCTTCAGTCTGCTCGGACTCCTAAGCTCTCTTCCTGTACCCTTGTTGTGAGCTGCCTGTCTCCAAAGCAGCTGGGCAATGGAGCTTGTCCACTTGTGTTTAATCTCAGATGAGGTGGCCTGAAGTGTGTATGCTTCCCGGGAACGCCGTCTTCGGAACCACAGCTCAAAGCAGAGCCCGCTGTCCCCAATGTTTTCTGTCAGCCCCATGTCAGCCGTCTGAGAGGAAAAATAGAAAGGGAAGGGTGGAGACTGAATAAATAAGCAGGTGGTACATCCCCAAGATCCAGAATATAGCCTAAGAATAAATACTGGAGTCATAGAAAATGATTCTAGATCTACTGATCCAGGTCTTGGAGCAAAACTATTGGCTGTGGAAAATGGGAATCCTGCAGCACCTGGTATCAAGGTATCTTCACATGGGCAAATCTTTTGGGTCATTCCCTTTGTTTATTCATTCTGGTCCAGAAGTATTTGCAGTGACTATGTATTCTAGATCAGAGTGTCAGACTCATCACTGGCAAAACTCCTGGGTGCAGCCAAACCAGGTTAAAATGTAATTGGGAAGTGTTTAACAAAATAAATAAAAATACAATACAACATAGATAATGTTGATTTGTGGTTTTCTAAGTCAAGATGTGGCTTGCAGAGATATCTATTTGAGTTTGATCCCCTAGTTCTAGATCACATACTGCCATTCCCATTTTATCCCTGGATCATCTGGTTGTGGCTACTGCATTAGAGAAAAGGAAATCGCCTGAGCTCGATTCATGTTGAGCACTTGAGATCTTGACCCATTGGTTGACTTTAGGCCAAGGCCTGTTTCTAGATTATCCAAGTGTCTGGACTAGGATGAGGTTCCAGAGCACTCTGAATATCCAAGGAAGGAAGGATGCCTTAAATGGGGATGTACCTTAAAGGCCTGCTTGTAAACAAAAACCTCAGGTCCACCCTCTGGACTCTTGAGTTTGCTGAAGAGGAGGAGATGTTCAAAGAGGAAGACATGACGCAGGCATTTCCTCCTCCCACAGAAGACAGTGAAAGGATCTCTGTGCAGTAGCTGCCCTTGCTCCTTCAGATCCACCTGATGAAAGACAAAGGGCAAAGTTTGGCCTGTCCTTGGTTCTGGCTCAAAATCTTATGACCCCATGACTCCTTTCCTATTCCTTCTACTTGACTTTTCAGTTCTGTACCTTTTTTTCCATCTGCCTTACTGACCCTCGCTTACTTATTTCCATCCCAAATGTCCATTCTATTTGTCTCTTCCTTTTTCTTTTTCCCTGCAGCAGATGAATTGAAAGCTCAGGGAGACTTTTTTTGGGTTGGGGAGCACTGTGTTGGGTTCTTTAGGTAAATCCCAGAAAGCAGTGAAACTTTTGGCTTAGAATCCCCAAACCTGGGTTCAAGGCTGCTTTGAAAAATCATAAGATAATGTATTTTTACAGGCAGTCCTCCATCCCAACCTTGGGAGGAGAAAGGCATGGCACACTGCAGCAGTTTGTAGCCTCTGAGGCTACAATTGCATTGCATTCTGAAAACTTTGGCACTCTAAATGGCTATTCTTGTAAGAAAGGGGACAAAGAATTAGAAGGAGCTGTTCCCCAAAGGTAAGGGCAGAGTTGTGGTGGAACTTGATCTCGGGGTGGAGAAAAGAAAAAAAGGAAGAGGAAAATTGGATGGGCATTTGGGATGGATCTAAGTAAGGTAAGGCTGGTAAGGTAGATGGGGAAAAGGCATGGAATCGTCGTGGAATTGGAAAGTCAAGTAGAAAGAACAGGAAAGGAGTCATAGGGTCATAGGATTTTGAGCTAGAAGAGGTCTAAGAAATTATTTAAATCGAATTATTTCATCTTACAGCTGAAGAAACTGAGAATTAAGGAGATGACTTGGCTACAGTCAGACAGCTAACTAGCAGCAGGACTGAGACTAGAACCCGTCATCTGTCTCAGAGGTAGCGGTGCAAAGTGGATGGCATTGGTTCCTTTTACCTCACAGCCACGTACAGCCTCCACAGCCAGCAGATCCCGACCTCTGTCCTCTTGGTCCCTTAGCAGCTGCAGGGCAGCTGATAGAGCCTGACGTTCAGAACTCAGCTCAGTCCCCGTCTCTTTCAGCAACTCCTCTAAGAGTTTCCCATATCGAGCTAACTGTTCCAGGGGTTGCTGTAGGAATCGGGGCAAGTAGGGGCCACCTTCAGTGGAACCCTTGGGTGGGGGAGGAGACAAAAAGGGTTCATGATGAGGGTTTGAGGCATTCATTCAGTGAGCATGTGGCAGTTATATTCTGAAGAGCTGAGGGGTGCCACCCAAGGACAACATGTATATATGAGACCAGAGGATTCTCTCTGCCCCCCCCCCCCCGGGAGTGGGCTTGTCCATGTAATGTCCCAGACAAAGGTTAGGGGGAGAGGACATTTAGAAGATTATTTCACCTTCCTTAATCTAAGGAGAAAAGGATGAGGAATGGAATAAATTATGATGATCGCCTATTATATTTCTATAGCATTTATACTATTTAAACGTGATTTCACATCTGTGATCTTATTTGATCCTGGCTATAGCCATATGAAATAGGTAATATAGGAATTCTCACTATTTACTGAGATGAGGAAATAGAATAAGAGAAGTAGCTTATGTTACATTCACATAGCTAACTAAGAAGACCTGGTGCTAGAACACAGATTTCCCTGCTTCTGTCTGCCCAGTGCCAGCATTGGCCTTGTGGACTTGTTTCATCCCCCAGAAACTCTAGAGAGGGTTCTTTCTAACTGCAGGCATTGGGCATGGCAGTGGCAATGCTCTTGGAATGCTGCTGGGCTGCCCAGTTCCAGTGCCCTTTCTACTCTGCCAGGTGATTCAAACAAGTTACAGATGCCCTACACATCTATATGTCTCTAGAAAGACTCCATTCCACCCCCTCCCCCAACTATGGGACATAAGGATAAAGGGTAGAAGTGGTAGGTGTGTTCTGCTTCTTTCTATCCCATTCCCTGGTGTCTAACTAAAAAGGGACCTCTTACTTTGTTAGGGGGGTTGAGTGCAGCCAGACCAGCTTCCAGTTTGTGCCGGTGTTTCAAATACTGAGCATACAAATTGAACTGGTCCCCCTGTATCAGGAAGAAAGTGGGTAATGATTGAACTGCACTCTCTGCATGAGGAAGAAGGTGGTTAACAGCAGTCCAGGAAGAGCCAGGTGATGCAGAATGAGATGCCCTCTGCTCCTGACAGCCCCAGAAGAAGAGCAGGGAAGATCAGGAGACACTTGGTTAAAAGAAAGGGACCAAGTTTATGGAGAGACTTCACACAAGATACAAATACAGTGTCACACTGGAGATGTCCTTCTTTACATAGCACTCCGGAAAAGGATGAAGAAATAGCTTGAGGGAGATGTGAGAGGTATCTTTAGAGGCACTTGGGGACTGAGAGTTTTAGAGGATTGGGCACTGTGTAAAATGGTTTAGGAGGATAGGGCTTGGGAGAAAATAAAGTTAGGGGAAATGAGGCTTATAGTAGCAGAGGCCAGTGGAGAAGGGGCTCGGGGAAGGAAAAGGACTGATTGGTTACTTACATGCCTCAGGAAACAAGCTCCCACTCGAAGAGGGTGTGTAGCACAGCCTTGCAGCTCCCGAAGGAAATGCACACGATGGAAACTTCGGAGTCGCTCACGAGCAGCCAGGACTGCAGCCCAGTCTGCCCGAAGCTCTGCTGTCAGCTCGGGTCCTGCTGTGGGCACTGGTTCACCCAATACTGTTACATATTCTTGCTCGCAAGAGATCAACTCTGACACCAACCGCTGCTGAGCACTGTAAACACAGGACAGGAGGCAGGGGATGTCACTCTGGCCTATGGGAAGAACTGGGCCCCCAGAGGATGTGATGGGGAACCCCTCCCTCCCTTCTCTCCTTAACCTGATACGAACTAACTTCACTGGGGCTGGAAGGGTGGGGAAGAGAGCATTGATGGATAGGGTTGAGTTCCTTAGTGTCTAAGGGTGATTTCAGCACTCACCTGATGCTTCTCTTGCGCTCCATCCGAGGGGTGCCTACCCCCCAGGGCCCATCAGGGACTCCAGCTCGGCCTAGCAGTACATGTTCCCTGGGGCTGCAGGTCCTGTCTACCACCTCAGTGCTGCTGACCTCTAGGCCACGGATCAATACAGCTCGTGTGGTCCCAGGCCGTGGCTTGCCCTGGGCCTCAGGAGCAGGCTCTTGTGTTTCTTCCTCACTGTCTTCCCCACAGGGTGCCAGGGAACAGTGGGAAGGTGCTGGTCGGGGCCCTGGGCTATTGGGGAGCAGCAACAAGCTGAGGCTTCGAGAGGGGCTGAGTGGATCTTGTTTGCCTCTTCCACTGCTGGCACTGTCTGCCCGACGCCGGCACCGGCTTTGTGGACTTGTTTCATCCCCCAGAAACTCTTGAACCCTTCTTTCTAGCTCCAGGCATCGAGCATGGCAGCGGCCCCACTCTCGGAGTGCTGCTGGGCTGCCTAATTCCAGGGCCAGAGCCCGCATTTCTTGGAAGGTGCCTGCACTAGGCACTGGGGCCAGGGCTGCTAGTACAGCTTCCTGACCTGGTCCTGCTCCTACTAATTTTGCTGTTCCTTCATCCACCCACTCGTGTGCCTGTAAGGGCAATGAAAAAGACATGGGAGAGGAAGAACCAATGGAAGACAGAGAAAAAGGGATGTGAGGTTAGTCTCTTGTCCTTATAACAGTTTATTTCTTCTTTGCTTAATGCCCCTCCAGGAGCCCCAGGGCTCTTGCAAGAATATTGCCCAAGGAAAAGCATCCCCTGGGAATACTCTACCCAGAGTCCCAGCACCAAGGCTCTTCTTTCACAAGGGTCCCCAGAGATATAAAAAAAAATTAAGTAATAGTTTACACTTACATAGAATTTTGGGGTTTACAAATTGTTTTACATACATTGTCTGATTTGGATACATTATCTCAAAACACAGTAGGGCATTATGGAAAGAATACTGGTCTTGGCATTAGGAGACCTGGATTCAAATCCCTGCTCTGCCACTTTCTAACTGGGTGATCTGTGCAAAGTCTCTTAATTTCTCTGTATCTGTCATCTGAAAAAAGGGGGAGACACTAATTGCCTCATAGAGTTGCTTTGAGAACAGCATTTTGCAAACCTTAAAACTTCATAAAAGTCGGAGTTAAAATTCTCCTATTTGATCCAACCAGCAATATTATAAGGTAGAGATGCAAGGATTATTTCCATCTCTCCTCAAATGAGGTGACATAACTCCTATACAGTCAGAAGGCTTATAAGTGTTAGAGGCAGGATATGAGCAATTGCTCCCTATGTACTGGACCCTTCTCTGCCTATAAACATACCCAGGTCTACCTCCTTGCCTAAATTTGACCCTACCATCCCCTCAAGTAACCATCCTACATTTTTCCTTTATAATCAAACTCATAGAAATACCTCCCTTTCCCCCTCACTTCTCAGCCTCTCTCTCTCTCTCTCTTTTAAGGCAATCAGAGTTAAGTGACTTGCCCAGGGTCACTTGGCTATTAAATGTCTGAAGCTGGATTTGAACTCAGACCTTCCTGACTTGAGGGCTCTAACCACTACATCATTTAGTTGCCCCTCTCAGCCTCTTTCAATCTGCCTTTTGATCTCATTATTCAACTGAAACTACTCTCTTCAAAATTGATAAAGATCTCTTAATTAATAAATCCCAATGACCTTTTCTTAGATGTCATTTCTTCTTGATATTGTTTGGTGTGGTTTACCGTAATCTCTTGAATTTGAGTGAAACTGCTCTGTCTCATTCTCCTTCTACCGTTCTGACCTTGCCTCAAGCTCCTTTTCCAGATCATCAACCCTCTAACTGTGGGTGTGTCCCAATACTTTGTCCTGGACCTTCTTTTCTCTCTTGGTTACTTCATCAGCTTCAATTACAATGACTTCAATTACAATCTCTGTGCAGATGATTCCCATATCTGTATATCCACACTCCATCTCTCTGCTTGTCTTCAGTGCAGCATCATGCAATGCCTTCTGAACATCTCCAAGTGGATGTCCCATAGATATTTTAAACTCAATGTGTTCAAAATAGAGCATATTATCTTTTTGCCCAAAGCTACCCATCTTCCAAACTTCCCTCTTTTCTGCTGAGAGCACCACTACCCTTCCAGTCATCCAAGCTCATAACCTTGGAGTCATGCTAGCTTTTTCACTCACCCTCACCCCTCATACACCAATCAATTGTCAAGTCTTGCTGATTATATAACTCCAAAACATCTCTCCCATCTGCCTTCTTCTCTCCACTCACATGAGCATTATCCTAGCATTGGCTCTTATTAGTCAGCTTTCCTTAACTATTGTAGTAACCTTCTAATTGGTTTTCTAGTCTCTGGTCTCTCCCTTCTTCAATTCAGTTTAACTGACTGACTTTATATTCCAGTCAAGTTGGCTCATTTTTCATTTTGGTGTGATCTGCTATCTCTTGTCTCTGTGACTTTGTATTACCCATGTTCTAGCCTATAATACACATCCTCCTTATACTGGGTTCTTGGGTTCTCTGTTGTTTTTTTCAAGACTCAGCTCAAGTACCACCCCCTATAAGGGGCCTTTTGTGATACCTCAGTTGTTTGCGCCCTCCTGAAATTAACTTTGTATTTCCTTTGTAAATATTTTGTATTGACTTCTCTGTGCATATGACATTGTTTTCCCTCGATAGAACATAAGCTCCCTGAAGGCAGGGACTGTTGTATATTTATCTTTACATCTCCATTGCCTAGCAGAGTATAGCCTGGCACATAGTATGTGAACCTAGGTTTCCTGACCCTCCCCAATCCATCCTGCTTTCCTCCAGAGAAGGATATAGGAAGAGAAAGAAGACAATGAGGAGAGGGGAGATGGGAAAGGAAGTAAAAGAAGGGGAAGGCGCAAGGGTACCTGCTGAAAGAAACGGTGTAGCCGGAGGGCCCGATGGAGGCTGCTGTCCACTTGTTCCAGTCGCTGCTCAAAATCATCCAGGGGCTGCTGGGTGGTAGGATCCTCTTCCAGGGTCAGCGCCTCCCGAGCCTGGGCCAGCTGCTCCTGCAGAAGGTTGAGGGGGAGCAATCCATTGTCTCTGCCCTGGTCTTTCAAGAGCTTTTCCTCTTTCCTCCACCACCAGATCTTCCCTTCTTCTCTGTTGTCCCTTATTTTTATTTGCTTCAATTGGTCCCCCTTGCCTTACCTGGGCTTCAGTACTGAAGGCTTGGAAACGCATCTCTGTCTCCTGCAGGGCAGGGAGGGAGTCTCCAAGCTCAGTAAAGCTCATCAGCTTCTCTTCTCCTGGGCCAGAAAGCCACTGCAGCACCTAGAGGCAAACAGATTGGAGAGAGGAGTCACCAGTCAGAGAAGCAGTGTGATATTACAGAAAGGACACTGAACCCAGAAGTAAGGAGGGTTGGGTTCTATTTGATTCTAGCTGTGCCACTAGCTGACTGGGAGATCTTGGATATCTTCCTAATGCTCAGTTTTCTCGTCTGTAAAACGGGGATAATAATAATCATAATTAAAGGGCTGTAAGAATCAGATAAGCTAATGGACATGAAAACAATTTCAAAAGTATTATGCAAAATCCCAGAGTAATTAAGAAGACCTGGGGTGGGTAGGATATATAACTGGAACTGAGGAGAGGAGAGCTTGGCATTCATCAAGAAGAGACAACAGGAGAGTGGAGAAAGGAAGCCTGACCGGGACCTGGAGGCAGGCTAAGGGTTGTTGGGGTGGAGGGGGATAAGGGGAAACCAGGAGGAAGCTCTTTAGAGAAACCTCATCCAGGAGAAAGCAATGCAAAAGGTGGTATTGAGGGCTTGACCAGAAATAGCTGACTCCTTGATAGCTGAAGAGAACATGAGGGGGGGTGGAAGAAGAGTGGGAAGTAGCTCTGTGGTTATAGCATACATATGTGGGCATGTGTGGTTTGAGTATTGTTTTTCTAAGACTGTAGAAAAATTGAGGTTGGCCAAAAGGGTAAATAATAGCTTACAGGCATATACCTCATGCATATGAAGCCCTGAGCAAAGTACTTTATAATTGTTATCTTATTTAATCCTCAAAACAACCCATGAAGGTGGGTGCTATTATTATCATTTCATGGATAAGGAAACTGAAGCAAATAGGTTAAGTGACTTGTCCAGGGTCACACAGCTAGCATGTATGCAAGGAGGACAATAGATACCCTAATAATAATAAAAATTAAAATAATACCAGCACAGTGTAATGGAATAAGCTTTGGAGAGAGACAGAGAACTGAGATTTAAGATTCTACTCTATCACTTAATAACGATGAGACCCTGGGTGAGTTACTTAATCCCATCTGTAAAATAGGTTTCTAATCTCACAGGGTTGTCAAAGGAAAGCACTTTGTAAACATTAAAGTGCTATGGAAATGTGGTATTATTGTTATTATTATGTCTGACATTCATATAACACTTCGTGGTTACAAAATGTTTTACATAAATTATCTCATTTGATCCAGACAACTCTGGGAAATAGGTAGTACAAGGATTATTCTAATTTTCAAGTACACAAGTGGGAAATGACTCACTTAATGTCACCAAGTTAGTCAGTGGCACTTAGATTTCAACTTTGGCACATACACAGTCCAGGGTCACTTTCTTGGTATTAGTCATGAAAAGTTCCTTGGCATCCTGACCTTACCTGGGCTGCAGATGGTCACTTCCATGCTCCAGGGACTATGGAACAAAAACCAAGTCTAAGGGTCCAAGCTCATTGTAACCTCCCTGTAGTAGTATAGCTAGAGTTCTCTGCAGGGTTCTTGACCCCAGAAGGTTAACATCCAGAGAAGGAAGAAAGTGTTTCTGAAGAGTCCTCTTAAAAAGACGAATATTTTTCAAGACCCTTTGTCCTCTTAGATCTTCATGCCTTCTTCCTTTGGGGTTTGAGGTATTACTATTTTTTATGGCTTCTAGGGTTAGAGTTGACATTGGGTAGAAGAAGGTAGTAGCTGGGAAGTTTTCAGACATCAGCAGGGCTTCCTTTGGGTACATAGGGCCTCTCAGATCTACCAAAAACTACTAGGATGTCTGACTCTTAGACCACATGACACATTTTGGTAGATTGGAAAGTTCATTGGACCTGGATTCTAGTCACAACTCATATTGCATTCCTGGCTCTTCTGTTTCTTCTAGTTGTGGAACTGTGAACAAATCATCTAATCTCTACATATCTATTTCTTGAATAATATATAGATAATACAAATTTCACTCCCTACCTTACAGAGTTGTGAGAAAGGCATTTTGTAAAATATAAAGAACTATATAAATATGGACTGATAATAGCATTATTATGATCAGGATCTTCCAAGATCTCAGATTCAGCCTAGGTGGAAGGAAGGTGGAAGGGGAGAGTATTGGAGCTTATGTTCCCATCCAACATCAGGGAGGGGAAGACTTGATTCCTTAAAGAAAGCTTGATATCAAGAAGCCTATAGAGAGGGCGAGGAAGAAGTTTTGAAATGGCCCCTTCGGATTGGAAGAGAATCTGCCAATATAAGAGGGGAAGAAGCTTTCTCCTTATGGAAGGGGAGGACTAGAGTTGTGGGTTGGCTTCTGGAATACAGAAATGAAAGACTATCCTTGGGGAGCAGTTTAGGGACAGTTTGGGTACGGTGTGAGAAGGGAACACCATGCGAACTCTGGGAGAGATGCATCAGGTTTACTTATAAGGAAAATCATAACATAGATTTCAAGTTGGAAAGGATCTCAGAAGTCATTTAGTCCAACTCCCTTATTTTAAAGAGGAAGAAACTGACGCCCAGAGAGAATTAGTGATTAGCCAAGGGTCACATAGTAAATGTCTGTGGCTGAATTTGAACCTATGTCTTCCCATTTCCAAGTCTCACACTTTCTCAACTATACTAACTTGCTTCTTTTGTAAATTCTGGGAATGTTTTGTGTATTAGGATAATTCAATTATCAGTGGTGTGTTGGTAAGTTTTTAACAACTGGATCTAAAAAAAAAAGTGTTCACAGGACACATTTTTAAATTTAATCTTCGTTGTTAACATTTTCTCCGTTACTCTCTTAAGCCTAAATAATTAACAAAACAAATCACTCTATTTGTAGCATTTACTGATGTCTAAGGTGTTATTGGTCACACTGAAAATTTAACAATCAATTCTCCCAGATTGATTTTCAAGGCTCTGGCACACCCCTAACTGAATCATTCTGATTTGTGATGTGATCAGAAAAATGTCTGGTAGCTCTGTTTCCCTCCTCACTTTGGGTAAAGGCCAGGGAAATGTACTGGCTAAGTGATTACAACTTGTGTAACCTGAGACAAATCACTTAACCTTTCTGGGCCTCAGTTTCTTCATTTGAAGTTATCTGAAATGACCTCTAAGGTCTTTTCAATATAGGATTCTTTGATTACAAAACAGTAAGGGCAGAACATAAAAATAGCTAAATTTATGGAATGCTACTATGTACCTTGCACTGTGTTAAGCACTTTAGAAATATGGTCTCATTTTATCTTTACAATGATCCTGGGAGATAGGTGCTATTATTATCCTCCCTTTATAGATGAGGAGACTGAAGCAGCTAGGTGGTGCAGTGAATAGAGCACCGGCAATGGAGTCAGGAGGACCTGGGTTCGGATCTGGCCTCAGACACTTAACAAAAACTAGCTGTGTGACCCTGGGCAAGTCACTTAATCCCAATTGCCCTATAAAAAGCAAATAAATAAATAAAATATAGATGAGGAGACTTAGGTTAAGTTACTTGCTCAGGGTCACACATCTAGTATCTGAGGCTAGATTTGAATTTAGCTTTTCTTGACTCCAAGCCAAGTATTCAACCCACTGTACCATGTAGCTGCCCCATGAAGAACCTCACTTTTAATCAGGTTCAATCAGGTTTACTCAGAAATTACTAAGTAAACTTGATTCATGGGGTACAGGTAGCAAATCCCAAAGTCAGAATTGGAGGTATTCTAGGATAGAAGGTGACATTCTCACTTAGAATCATGAAGGATCTGGCAGCCATGATGTAAGTCTCCCAGACAAAGAGGAACATGGCTTATTTTCATCCTTGAAAATTTTGATCAAGAATTAGGATAGAAAACTTAGGTGTATCTCAGTCTGGGAATATGCAGATTTCTTTTATGTGTAATTCTATACCTTGTTATATTGCTCTTGAATATATGTATTTCTACATATATATGTACATATACATATATAGATGCATATGTACATACAAATACATATGCATATACAATACATATATACAAACACACATAGATGTATGCACACATTCTCTTTTGTTTTGGAAATAAACCCTAAAAAGTAAACTACTCTTGTCTTACCTATGTGGTGACTAAGGGTATTGGGTAAGAAGGAAATGCATGCTTTTGTGATGTGGTCTTAAAGTGTAGTCTGATCATGTCACTCTTTAGGAAGCTCTCTCTCGTCTCTAGGACAGAAATTCTTAAGCTTTTTTGGTCATGGACCCTTTTAGCAATTTAATGAAGTCCCACACTATTGTGGTTCACTGCCAATATTCATAATTGAAGGAAATAATAAATTTCATTTAGAGTGAAAATATATAGTTACCCTTCCACATTGTGAGTTTCCCCATTGTGGTTTTGATATATCTTGAGCTGACATAAGAAATTAAGTGAGAATTTTGGGGGGAGTTTTGTGGAAGCTGTAGATGACATGTGAAGGCCAGCAGATCACACAGAAAAAGTTTAGAAACTCAGAAATGCATAAAATGTATGTATAGTTTTGTATAATATTAATCTGAAGTTTACAGTAGAGTACTGTAAACACTGAATAAAAGAAAAAATTCAAACTTCTCTGGTATGAAGGTAGGGCCAAAAGATTTTATATGGATTTTCTAGATCATAGGGTGTGTGTGGGGGGGTGCTGTGCCCCTAACCCCTTCAATGTGGGAGGGATAACTGTACATGTAATTTTTTTCTCCATCCAAGTTCGCAGATACCCTATAATTTCTCCATTAGATCCCTTTGGGGGCGGGGGTCAGTTACCTGAGGTTAAGAACCCCTACTCTAGGTTCAACTATAAACTCTTCCATTCAGCATTTAAAGCCTTTTGCAATCTGATGTCAACCTACCTTTCAAGACTTGTTACACATGACTCCTCTTTGTGTACTCTGTAGTTCAGTCAAATTGGCCTATTTGCTGATCGTCACAACAAAATGCCACATTTCCTGTCTGCTTGCCCTTTCATAGGTGATCCCCTATGTCTTTCATGTACTCCTTCCTCCTCCTCTGCACCTCTGAGCAAACCCAACTTGTTCAAAGCTCAGTTCAAGGGCCATCTCATATAATTTGGCCATCGATGATTCTCTCCATTGTTAGTGCCTACTCTTTGAAAATTCTTTGTGTTTACCTTGTATTTATTTCATGTATGTCTTATTTTGACTTGGGATTATAGAGCTAGAACTGGGAGAGACCTTCAGCTGCCATCTAGTCTAGCTCACTTTTATAAGTGTTTCTTCCTATAGAATGTAAACTCCTTGAGGGCAGGGATGATTTCATTTTTGTTTTTATAACCCCAGAAGGGAGCCTGGTGCCTGGCCCACAAGGTTCTTAATGATCCTTGTTAATTGATTGATAGAATCAATCTCCAGACAATCTCCAGACAGGGTTAGTAGCAGAAGAAGGGGGGCAAGTAGAGCTTTGGCAAGGCAGATCTCAGAAAGTAGGAAACCAAGTCCACTCAAGGCCCAGGAGACTCAGTGCCTTGAGCTGAGTTATCAAGGAGATTTAGAAAGTGAGGAAAAGGGAAATCCCTGGGGGTCAAAGGCAAAGTCTCTAATGAGCAGATGTTTCAGATCAGTGTCCAGAGCTAGGGGTGGTGGGAGATGTGAGGACGCCGGCTTACCTGGAGGAATCTGTGCTGACGGCGCTGATTCTCCTGCCGCTGTAGGTAGAGGTTGGACAGGCGCACTAGCTGGTGAATGGCTTCATCCACTTCCTGGTACAGGATTGCAGGGCCAGGGCCCTCCAACCTGAGAGTAAAAGTGGGAATGTGAGTAGACTACCCTTGGCCAGACTCCAGCTTTGACCTATACTTACCTCCTTAGCCTCATTCATTCAGGACCTCATGGGGTCCATTTCCTAGGGATGTAATTGCCACCTCTGGCAGCCCAGTTGCCTACCTCATCTCCTACCTTTTGTAATCCTCAATCAATTCCATTTCTTTCCTCTGTTCCCTAGCCTCCTCCCCTGCCCTCCTTTGTTCATTTCTCTCACCTGCTGCTGTGGGTTATACGAAGCCTCATGAGAATGGCTCCGCCATCCCTCTGCAGTTCTGCCAGCCGGGGATCTGCCAGCACCTTCCGAAGGGGCTCTGGAGTTCCCAGTTCCACCTGTGGAGAGTGGGGCCCCTGAAAGAACACCAGCCCAACCCCCTTTCTTTTACACCCCAGTCCCACAGGCTTCCCTTCTCCCCTATGCTAAGGTCCCACTCATTCTACCCTGGGATTCTTGCCTGTCTCCCTTCCTCTTTTCACCCAATCTGTACCTCTCCTTCAAGCTCTGCAGCCCTTTCGAGTTCCTCAATGGCCTCCCGTATAGAGCATAGAACTTCATGGCACAAGTGGCCCAGTCTTGCTACTTCCTGGAAAACACACATGAGCGCACGCACGCGTGCGTACACACACACACACACACACACACACACACAGAACAAAGACATTGCAGACAGGTGACATTTGTGATGAAGAACCCAAATGCTAAGCTAGGGTAGCCCAATCCCAAGAGATACCCTCTCCTAACTCCCACAGGGGGATCTGAACATCAGAATATCAGAACTAGAGGAAAGCTAATAGATTCTTAGCCAGACTTGTTTTTACATATGAGAAAACTGAGACCCAAAGAGGTGAAAGAATTTGCCCAAGGTTATACAGCCAGTTAGTGGTAGAGCTAGGTCTCAAACCCAGCCTTCCTCAGTCTTAGGCTTTGCTCACAGTCCCTTCACCAAGAATACTCTTCCTCTCTACATACTCAAATCTCACCCATCTTTCAAGACCCAGATCAAATTCTACAACTGCCAAGGAGGGGTTCTCCCCAGTAATTGTAGGGCACACTCCACTTTTTAAGTGTCAGTGTAGACCACTGCTTAACCATTTGTATCACTAAGATTCATAGAAATATTTGATCATGGGAGGAATCTTAGAGACAGTAGAAGTTAACCCTGCTTTCCCCTGCTCCCCAGGAAACTGACATGTTAAGTGAAATGACTCATCTGAGGTCACCTACCTAGGCATTGATGGAGCCTAGATTAGAAAACAGTCTCCTTTCACCCTCCCATACTGCCTCCTTTTCTTCATACTTTTTGGAACTTGGTATTTAACACAGGACTTTTTTGTACTATTTTGCATTATTCTCTAATTGTTTTTAGGTGCATATATCTCATCCTCCCCAGGATCGTAACCTTTTTAAATGATAACAGCTCACATTGATACCGTTGTTAAGGGTTTACAAAGCACTTTCATCATAACAACTTTGTAAAGTAGGTCATGCAAATATTATCCTCATTTAACAGTTGAAAAAAAAACCTGATGTTAAGAGAGATCAAGTAACTTGCTTAGGGTTCTATAACTTGGTAATGTCAGAGCCAAGACCTGAATCCTGGTCATCTGACTCCAAGCCCAATTCTCCATCTGCTATACCAAACTTGATCATATCGTTAGATTCCTTTGAAACACCTTAGTTAAGTGGTCAAAAAATTCTGTTGAATTGGATTGAATTGGAAGCACCATATCACAGTCTTGTGGTCATGGCTTGGATCTGGCCTTCTACCCCAGTTTGCACCCAATGTGGATTTCCTGGTCATGGGCTCATGTCTATAATGCCTTTCTTTGGCTGAGGTAGGGGAAAAGTGACCTTACCTGATGTGTTTCTGTCCAGCGCCGAGGAGAAAGGACCTTGTCACCTCCTAGGTCTTTCTGTAGCTCTTCAGGCTTCACTACAGTTGGTAGGTCACTCTCTGATAGCAACTCAGCACCCTGTGGAGAGTCTGAGATCAGGTGGAGTTCTGGCCAGGTACATAGGCAGCCAAGTAAGACAGTGTGGGACTTATCTCTCTTCTCTTTCACCCACAGGTAGGGCTTTAATTGACCATACCTGAAGATCACCAAGCTCAGGGTGGGGCTCATTTTCAGTTAGAATCATCAGTCGCTGTATCACAGGGTGTTCTTTGGAATCCTAAGGGGAGAGGTGGATCAGTTCAGAACCTGGGAGTCAGGGAGGATAGGAAGGGCACAATGGAATTATAGGTCTAGAATGGGTACCTGAAGATCATTTAGAACAGGAATTAGTCCTGGGGGAAGCAAGGGAGCACACCGGAGGTCAAGAAGGACAGACAATCCCAAAGTCTTCAGGTCAGACCTGTGTGGGGAGGGAAGATTAATAAGGTCTCATGTTTTAGTCCATGGGAAAGTCAATTTCTTGTAGCTCAGGGAGACAGAATGTAAATAGCCAGTATCTGGGGTGGAAAATTTGCCTCTAGGAGAGAGAGCCTTGAAGATCATGAAATCAAATTTCTTGAGACTCTGGGGAGGTCAGTGTTCATAGTCTCTATGGTGAAGGAGCCAAAGTATGGAAAATTTAATCAATGTCCTATATAGAATGCCAGGGTTCCTCAGAATTCAGAAGGGTCATTGAGCTACAATACAAGTCAGTGGGCTGAGGATGGGGGGGGGTGGTGTCATTGTCTCAGAAGTCAAGAGGTCATCATCTTAAGGACTCAGGGAGGTCAGCACTTGGCCTACATTTACCTGAGCAGTGAATGGAGGTAACAAAGAACGGTGCTCATCTCTGCTTGTGTGGGTGGGGCCTCAATAGCAGGGCATGGTGGAGTGATGGTCAACAAGGCCCGGCCACTCTGGTCCACCCCACCTGCGGATGTGAGGTGGCTATGAAAAGGGGTCAGGGATGACCGCCTCATTTAGGTGAAGATGAAATTGATCTTTACACCCCAGCAACATGACCTCCTTTTCCCTCACTTTTTACTTCCTCCCATTTTCTTTTATTCTCTCCTATTCCTCCACTCCAAGCACTCACCAGTCAGCATGAAAAACCCAGATGCCATCAAATCCCAAGTCACATTGGAATCATCATCAGCAAAAGTCGGGGCACACCCTTCAGGGCTACTGCCTTCCTTGCCCTTCTTCCCAGCTTTAGATGGTGGCATTAGGGTGCTAGAGGCAAGTTCCTCTGGGTCTGTGGATACTAAAGAGGAAAGGAAGAGTGGTGGGACTGAGATTTGGAGTAGAGGCTGCTCCCAGACTGAGACCACTACAATAGTCCTTTCTCTACTGCTGAGACCACTCCCGCCTGTGTTCCCCACTGGCCTCCATGTACTCCTACCTTCTGTAGCAGCCACACTCTGCACTGCTGGCTCTGCTTCTCCTGTTCCCTCCTCTGTGGACTCATAGGCAGAAGAGGGTAAGGATTCTCTTTCCTTCACTGGCTCTGGCTCTGGCTTCAGCTCCAGATCAGGTTTTCCTGTACATTCAGGTTCTTCTTCTTGTCCCAGATGGACTCCTGAGAGCTCATTCTCATTTGGGGGGGCCAGACTAGTGAGGGCTTCAGGATGACTGGTCTCTTCTTTGCTCCTGGGGCTTGATGGTACACTTTCTGCTCCCTGTCCAGTGGTTCCTCTGCCTCCCCCACGCTTTTTCCTTCTGTTTCCTTTGCCTAATTTCCGGGGTGTCCCAGTCAGTCCTTCATCCCCTTGGCCTGGCCCATCCCCACCCTCATTTGGTTTTAAAGGGAAAGGACCAGCTTCCCCTCCCAGTGCCTCCACTGGGAGCTCAGGAGCATTGATTGTTCCTTCTTCTTGAGGGGATTCGGCTTGTGAGGGAAAACCAGTATTGATTCCAGTGCTGCTCCCTTCTCCAGGGGGCCGGGTCCCATCTTGACCCCGGGGCACTGTTCCTTTCTGGTGCAGCCATGCCCGGTGTCGTCTGTGTCTTCCCTTCCCTCCTGCACATTTCCTGGCTGGTACAGTTTGAGTCCTGGAGAGGCCAGGGGAGCTTGTTGCATCTCCTGGACACCCTCGGGCCGGTAGAGTCACCTCTAACAGTTCCACATACTCGCCCTCGGGGGCTTCTGCTGGGGCATTGTGCCCATCCCCAGGGCTTCGAGTGCCCAGGGCCTCCTCAGGCAGTGGGGGGCCAGAGAGCCCAGGGGGTCCTGGGGGAAGCTCTGGGGGCAGAGAAACTGGGCGCTGTCCTACCATGAGACTGTCTTTGTGGACAAAGCGTGGACAGATGAGTTCAGCCCAAGGCAACCTCTGGACACCTGTGGGTGATGCCAGGAGGCATGTGGTGAGGCGCCCTGCTGGACGGTCTTTGTTGATTCCCTGCAGCCACTCAGGAGTGAAGAGGTAGGCACAGGCTTCTGTGGATACTGGAAGTTCCTGCACCCGTCCACCCCCTGGGGCGAGGCACTTGAGTGCCAGGTGAGGGGCTTGGGCCACTGAGGGCACTACTTGTAGGTAGAAGTCTCCAGGGCGAAGCAGCTGCCAGGGCAGTGCAGCCAGCTGTACAACTACTTGCTCATGCAGACAGAGTGGCCAGCCCTCATGAAGAAAGAGGAAGCCGCTGTACTGGGCCTGGAGAGAGAGGGGGAGCTGAAGGTCAAGGGGCCCTAAGACTGGTCAGCAGACTGTGGAGGCAGGGTGCATGAGAACAGGGACAGATAGGGTAAGGGCAATCTATAGCTCTTCTTTGGTCATTATCACAAAATGTACACTGAACCTTAGACAGGGAATTCACTATGGCAATGTAGCAGGTGTGAGTACTATTCAGTATTCAGGAAAGTCATGTTAAGGAGTTAGTTTAAGTATAGGGGCAAGGTCAGTATTGAAGGTTCATGGAGATGGCTAGTATAACAACCCCAGAATGTTAGCCCTGGAGGGAAACTCTGAGACCATATAGCCTAACCTCCTCGTTATATAGATGAAGAAAGACAGCTAGTTGCTCTCTTTGGGAAGTCAGTCATCAATGTCTCTGGAGGGGAGGACAGTTTTTTTCTGGGGGGGTGTCTGTTTCTGTAGGGGCTGGTCCCTGGGATGAGGCAATCAAGCAGTCAGTTTAGGGCCCAGTGAGCAGGCATGCATGCATGCAGGCAGGCTAGTAACTCACACAGGCCTCCTGTTGGACTCGGGCAAGAAGGTGTTTAGCAGGAACCAAGAAATCCAGGGCATAGCGCAGTGCATCTTCTCTGTAGGTACGCTCTACCACCTGGAACACTTGGCCCAGCAGGGTGGGTGCAGTTGCCTCAAAAGGTGGATATAATGCAGCCAGAGTGCTCTGCACACAATCTTCTACTGGCTCTGGCTCCTGGAAGAAGAGAGGGGCAATCAGAGGAGACATCAAGGGGACAGGTCTAGAGATCAGAGGACACTGGGTAGAGTTAGGGGAAGGGGTAAAGGTATCTGGGGTAGGGGAATGATCTGTCCACAGGCCTCCCTGTTGGCTCTTTGAATTGAAGGAGCAGATTTGTATGGTCAGACTTATTGCTAGAGTACAAGGAAATCAGATCAGTTGCTCTAAGGGGCTATACAGTGGCTGGTCATGGGAGAGAAGGATGTGGCAGAAATAGCTTAAATAAGTCCTTCAGTACCTACACATATAATCAGTGAAGGGCTGTAAACTAGGGCAGATTATGCTTAGCGTCAGTCCCCTACATCCTCCACAAACAAAACATATTTTTAGGTAGTTGAAATTAGGTTAAAATAAACTTGGGGGGGGGGCATTTTGCAGGGGGAAAGAGGTCACAAAAGGGGTATGAGGGAAAGGAAATCAGGAAGGGGTCTTACCTTGCATGAGTGTGTGTAGGATGCTCATGAGTTGAGCCTGGTGATTTTTTAGTACCAGCTGGCTGAGTCCCTTTCTCCTCCTAGCCATAGACCCTTTCCTGAACTGTCCCCACTTCTTGACCTCCTCTGCCCCTAGATCTTCCCTACACATCAATGACATCCATGGCTAACTCTGATTCCAACTAGAAGTAGCTCTTTTTACACCTCCATCATCAAGACCCTTCCTATATGCACTGTGCTCCCTTTTCTCTTCTTTGAAGTTCCAAGTAACCTGATTTAATGTTTTAAAATGTGTGTGTGTGTGTGTGTGTGTGTGTGTGTGTGTGTGTGATGGAACAAGAGTTTGCAGTGCAATTGAAATAATCTTCCAACCTCCAAATAACTCTAGTCCAGAGAAAAGAGGCACATATAGCCATAGAGTACCACAGATTTTTGGCATTTACATACTGACAGATGAATTAGGAGCCGATAGAGGATAGTTAGATCTGACAAAGAAGGGCACCTAGACAGACCTGGGCCTGCAGGCATGTGGAAGAACTAACTCCAGAGACTAGCAGAATGAATAGGTGTGTGTAGGGGAAGGGGTGGTGGTAGTGGAGAATGGAGTGGAGGTGGGGCCGAGTGGGCGATAGGCTTAGAGGCCAGGAGGGGAGGGGGGGGAGCAGAAGCCCAGGCTGGGAGGCAGCTGCAATCCATTAGGGGCGGTGAGCTCATGGCTGTGTGAGAGTCCCAGCCACAGGAAGCAGCAGCAGAGAGAGGGGGGAGGAGCAGTCTGAAGAGAGGGGACTGGGAGTGGAGAGTTTGGGAGGGTTTGGGAGGGAAGCGACAGGCCTGGGACAAGAGAGGAGACTAGAGGGACTGAGTCAATAACCCCTGGTACGGCTTCCCTCTTTCTTCCTTGACAGTTTATGCCCTTCTTCTGTGGAGTGGGAGCTTCCCCAATGGCAGTACCCCCTTCTTCCCTGAAGTTCACTCTCCTTCTGGCAGTACCCCTCCCCCATTCCTGCAGTAGGAGCTCCCCCTGGCAGTGCCTTCTTTCTCTCAGCAGTGAAGTCTCCTTCTGAAAGTATTCCTGCAATGAGTTCTCCAGAGGGCAATACCCATTAGGCACCTCTCTCCTCCCCTGCAGTGTTCCTGCCTTACTTCTCCAAATGCCCTCATTCTCCCTGCAGTGTGAACTCAGGTAGTGAGTTTCCCTTAAGGCAGTGCCACCCTCCCTCCCCACTGCAGTGTGAGCTCTCCTGGCAGCGTCCCTTTCTCCCTATGCTACTCACCTCACCAAACATATCAGTCCCCTACAGTGTGCATAGCCCTATACAACATATTAGGAGAAATACGAAGTTTAAGTCAGATATAATCCCTCCTCTTGCAGCTTTCAGTTTTGGAGAGAGAAATGACATGCACAGAGAGCTATAACATACAGTATTAAATGATAAGAGCAGTTAGAGGGGTGGAACAAAGGGCTGTGTGAGCTTCCCCAGGTGATGCTTTCTTCCTCTCTCAGGTATGCCACCTGGGTTAGTACTCCCTGTAGTCTCAGTTCCTTTGCATCTCTTCTACCCTGTTTACTCTTCCATGCCCCTGCCCCAGCTACAGCTGTGACTGGTCCTCTTGGGACCGGATGGGTGGGCCTCCCCTCACAGGACCGGGGACTGAGATGGAAAATGGTGATTGCAGGCAGGTCCTTTCTCATGGCCTGGCCGACCCCTTCCAGGGCCACTGCCAGGACCTGCTCCCAGGGGCCCTGGGTGGGATATGCGGGGTGATTGGGAAGGGAAGGGGCGCTGCACAAGTAGTCTAAGTCAGAGGAAAGGAGAACAGAGAGTAAGAAAGGGAAGGAAGAGGAGAAGGCAAGGGATGTGAAAAGCAAAATTTGAGCATAGAAGAAAGGAGGATGGGGGTGGGGTGGCAAAGTCCAGATAAAGGGATAAAAAATAAGAGTAGTGAGGGGGCTAAAGGGAGGGAAGGGAACCCACAGGGAGAGCCAGTCAGCTCTAGACACAGAGACAGAGAGAGACAGAAAGTAGAGGAAAGGAAAGAGCAGTCCGTTCTTTTTCGAGGTGGGGAGCTAGAGTCAAAGTAGAAGCGGGATCAAGGACAGACAGAGGAGGCGGCGGGGCTGGGGCTGGCACTGGGGCTTGGGATCCAGAGGCCCCGAGAAGAGGGTGGGGGCCAGAGGCAAATAGCTGTGAGAGGAGAACGGTTTAGGCTGAGGTGTAGGACTCACCATAGCTCAGGGGCGCCAGGGCCCCAGTCCGCGGCTGCGTCCAGGCGGGGCCGGGGCGCACCGCTTTCCCTCCCTCCGGCGGCTCTCACTTCGTCTGGCTGGGGGACAGCTCCGGCCCCGGCGGCGGTAGCAGAAGCTAAGCCCGGGCTCTGGCTCCCAGGCCGCGGGGCTCCACCAAGGGGGACCGAGACGGCCGCCCCGCCCCTAAGCGCACACCCCCACCTCCCCCCATCTCCCCGGACTGCCTTTTCTGCGACTTGGTCTAACGGGAGATGCACAACTCCTTGGGACACTCCACCCTCACCCCGCCCATTCACCCAGAACATCCACTCACTACCCTAGATTCTCATCCATCCCAGACCCCAAGTAATTTACTCAGGACCTTGACCCATCGGACAGCCAGACTCTCCCAGGGATTCCCCTTTTGCCTGCTGACTGGTCTCCTTCCCTTGGGATCTGTCTGGGACCTGACCCTCAAATGAATCTTTCTGGGACTTGGGGTGAATCTTTCCCGATCCCTTTTCTCCAGGCGGACTCGGAACTAGAGACCGTCTTTCTCGAAACTCTGCCCTGAGACATGTTTTCCCCTCATTTGGACCTCGATTTCTGACGTCCAGACTTGGACTAAGGGCCTCCTTCTCATCCACTGAATATTCGTGGTGATGGACAGAGGGAAATTAGGGGACTCGACAGCCACTGTCCGGACAATTCCAGCTCCCCCATCCCCCTTCTCTCCCGCCCACCATGCTCAGACCTCTGGCAGCACAGCTCGGACAATGAGGTTCCTGTGTCCGAGAATGACGAGGTGCGTGGGTGTGGATCAGCGGAGAAGGGAGGGCTAAAGGGGTGGGATAGGGGACTGTGGTTAAGGGGGGCTGGGGACTTTAGTTCAAGGTTTCTTCTGTAGTCACTTCTAATTCTTCTAAGGCTGCATCTATCCATTATTCACCTTACATTCCTCCATCCCACTTTGGTCCTTTGCCCAGAGGGGCCACCAGTCAAGGCTGAATGAAGCTCAGGGAGGAAGGAGCTGGTAGAGAATTCTTAGGGTTTTACACACTCCTTGCTTACTTCAAGAGGAGGCAGGAAGTAGGAAACACTCGATCTTGAAATTCTGTCCTGGGCCAAATTTTCTCCTCGTTTGGAAGTCTTTCTGATTTCCAGTCTTGGGCTGAAGGGCCTCCTCCAGACTAAATATTTTATGGTGGTAGAGGGGAGGGAATGGGGGATTCAGCAGGTATGTGACATCTACAAGCGCGGTCCAGATTTGTTTTGGGGATGGGGGGGAGGGGGTAGAGAAGGAAGAAAGCTAAAGCATGTTTTGTCACCAACCCATCTGTCCCACATGATCCTTTGGTCTTTTTAGCCAGCTACTCTCTTTATAAGGTGAGGAACTGGGGAGGGGGGGAGAGGAAAGAGGGAATGAGAAAGCCACAGAATATTTTGCCTGATGGAGACATTTAGAGAAGCGTTGACTATCCTCTCATCTATTCAGGAAGAGGGCAGATCTCTGGGAATGGTTTTTCTGCTGAGTTCTAAGTTTTAGGGAGGAAGAGCATGGGAAAGGGAGGGAAGCATAGAGGCTTCTGTGGGGGAAGAGAACTGCCTACCTCCACTGAGACCCAAGGATGGAAGTTATGCTACTTTCTGACCTAATAAAGCAGTTCCAGATTTCTGTAGTTACTGCAGGTAGGGAAATTCCCTCATCCCCTCCCTTGGTTTATTCCCCAGATCTCTCCCTCCAGTTGTGGATAAAGGGGAATAAGTGCAAGTAGTTATCCTTTTCCCTTTCACATGGATAGAACTCAGGTACCCCAAGTGCTAGGTTTCAGAGATCCGGGTCCCTTATGTCCCATAGGAGGAATGGTTATGGGGACATCTATTTTAGAGAAAAAAATCTTTTTCCTTTGTACTCTATAGGATGAATGTAGAGGCAGAATCCTTAGGTTTCCCTTACAATGACTGACTCCTGATAGGATTTAGATTCCTTTCCAATAATCAGTGGTCTTTGTATCTTCTGATTGTCAGCGATCCTCTAATGCTAGGAGGCCTCCTACGAACCCCAGAGACTGCCAAGGGTGCCCAGGAAAGAAATATCTTGCTGCCCCCTGGTGGTCATTCTGTTAATGTCACTGTCTTGCCACTGCTTTGAGAAGTCTTACTTATTTCTAATCTAAATCTAGATTTATCTTCTATTAGTTTCCTTCATGTATCATTCAAGTAGACTACCCTTCACCACCTATACTCAGCTTTCTTGCTCATAACAAAATGTCTGTACTCTGAGATAGACTCTTCTCTCACCTAGTTCCTTCAAGTTTCCTGCAATGCCCAACTCAATAAAAATTATTAAGTACCTTCTCAGTGCTATACTCTGTGCCAGACAAAGTAGAGAGTACAAAATCTAAAATGAAACACATCCTGCTCTCAAGGATTTCTCTTTTATATTCTATCATGGGAAAAATCATATACAGAAATGATATATCAAGAAGAGCTTGAAATAAATAACGTGTCTGAGATATAAAGGTCATATCATAAACAAATTAGAAGAGAAAGGAAGAAAATACCTTTTACAACTATGGATAAGGGATGATTTAATTAACAAACAAGGAATAGGAAATATCAAAGAAGATAAAATACACAATTTCAACTACATAAAATAAAAATATTTTGAATACATAAAACAAATGCAGTTAAAATTAGTAAGGAAACAGGGAGGAAAAAAAATCTTTGCTGCAAGATTTTCTGATAAATGTTTCATTTTCATTTCCAAGATACATAAAAACTGACTAAAATGCCTGAGAACAACAACTGCTCCCTAATGCATAAATAATCAAAGGATATGAACAGGAAGTTTTTGAAGGAAGAAATTCAAGCTATCAAGAACCATATGAAAAAATCCTCCAAGTTATTAATAATTAGGAAAATACAAATCAAAGTAGCTCAAAATTTCTCCTTCACACTCAACAGATTGTAGATGATGAATAAAAAGGAAAATGACAATTGCTAGAAAGGTTGACAAACAACAAGATACACTAATACATTGTTGTTGGAGGTATGGATAGGCTCAGCCATTCTGGAAAGCAATTTGGAACCATGTTCCAAAGTTACTAAACTATAAATGTAACCATTGGCTCAGTGATATCATTATCAGGCCTTTATCTTCAAAGAAATCAAAGAATGAAGAAAAGGACCCATATTTGCAAAAATATTTATAGCATCTTTTTTTTTTTGTTATTGCAAAGACTTAGAAACAAAGGGTTACCCATGAATTGAGGAAAAGTTGAACAAATTGTGGTATATAACCCTAACCCTTTTCATTGTATACCACAATTTATTCAACTTTTCAGAAAAGACCTGGGAAGACTGTATGAAGTGATACAGAGTGAAGTGAAAAGAATCAGGAGAACGACTTATGCAATAATAACACTGTGAAAAAAATGATTTTGAAAGACTTATGAACTCTGATCAAACTGTTGGCGGTCCAGCAATTCTGGAAAACAGTTTGTAATTATGCTAAAAATGTGTCTAAAATATCCATGCCCTTTGACCCAGTATCTCACTACTAGGCATGTACCCCAAACAAGCCAAAGACAGAAAGAAATCCCATTATATACCAAAATATTCCATATTTGCACTTTGAGCAAAGAACCAGATACAAAATGGGTGCCTATTGACTGGAAAATGTACAGACTGTGGTACATGAATAAATGAAATATAAGAAATTACAAATATGGAGAATTTAGGAAAACTCAGGAAACATGCTAACTGATATAAAGTGAGATAAACAGAACCAAGAAAGCTAAGCACGATGATTTTAATAGGGGAAATGGAAAGAAAAATACGACAAAATGAGAAACTATATAATTATAATGGCTAAGCTTGGCCCCAAAGAAGATAAAGGAAATATGCCTTCTTTCTTACATTGGAGAATGGAAAATGATGCATATGTTGTTAGACACTGTTAATATGCTGTTTCATTTTTGTCAAACTTAAAAAAAAAACACATTATTACAAGGCAGGCTCAATGGGTAAGGGCATTATGGAAATGAAACAAAAGGCATCAACATAAATGTGATAGTATGAATTGGTGCAGGCTTTGTGTGCTCTTGGTGGTTAGCCTAGGTGACACTTGGGGTGTGGCAATAATGAATGCACTCCACACCCTTCTTTATCCCACTTTCTTCAGAAAGATAAGGTGTCCCTTTACTGTTAACTAGCAGGAGAATATAGTTCATAATTTTGCTCACCAGGTGGCGTACTAGTCCATCGATTGTCTCAGTTTTGCTCACAACCTTGACACATTCACAAGATATTTCCTTGTTAACTTTTTACAATTAGCCCTGAATTTATTAAAAAAAAAAACAACAACAACTAGCCCCATCCCTTACTAATGCTCAAGTTCAGGCAACTACTGTTTCTGTGTCAACAAGGATCATTAAATATCACAAAATAAAATTAATTTTTAAATTATTTTAATTAAATTTTTTTTCTAAATTTATTATTTTTTAAAAATGTTAACATTTAAAATTTTTCACAAATTAAAAAAAGATTTCTTCGTCCTTAACTCCTCCCCTAAAGACATCCTAAAGTGTCAAACAAAGCACTTGTGAGTGCTTTAAGGCTCAATCTCCTCTAAAACTTTTCCCTAAATACCGTCCCATGCCTTTGGGGCAGCTGGAGTAACAGTTCTGTCCCACTCTGCTTCCACAGGTTATGGAAGAGTTGAGGAAAGGACCCCTTTCTCAGGGTCAGTGAATATAAATGCCACAAAGCTGTGAGGATTCCTGGCACTGCTCTGACTCACTAACCATTGCAGACTCCACTGCTTCCTGCTTGGCAGCTATGGCTGCTCCTAGGATCCAGCTCCCCTGTTTCTGTGGTCTGGGAAATCCCACCTTGATGGCTGCAGTTTTCTCCGGTCCTATGCCTGAATGGCCCCTCTCTCAGGTCTACTACCAACAGACATGATTCCTCAGAGTTAGTCGGCACTCATCTTCCTGGCAGTAAGTTGCCCTTGCCCCTCAGTGCTCAGCTGCCAAGTGCTTCCATTTCTTTGTATGGCGGGGAATGAATTCTTGTCTGAAAGGTCAGTTGGGAGTGAATAGCAAACATGTAAGGCAGCATTCCCAAGGACCACTTTGCCGCTGCTCTGTTTACATCTCTAACTCTTGCTGGACCCGAGGCTACACCTTGTAACAACAAAAGAGTCCCTTATGTGACTAAGAAGACCCCATTGACTCATTTTTCTCAGCCAGAGCTACTGACTCTTCCTCTTAGCTGAATGAGAATGACTTGCTTTACGTTGACCTCTTCACTATCAGGCATTGTGCTCCTATATTGTCAACATTTCCCATTGGATCTTTTGACGTTAGGGAAAAACACTCACTTTTGTCCATTAGCCTTTCCAACGCCTATCATCTTCTGCTACTCCCATCTTGCACATTATCTGAGAGGCTCAGAGATGCTTCCAGAGAGAACTAGGAACAGTGGAAGGGGAGGGGGGAGCAATCCTGTAGTTAGCAATCAAGCTGCAAAAGTTGCATGTCAAAGACTCTCAAGTCTTGAAGACCCAGGTATATTTTGAAGAATTTTTTCATCCTCTGGCCTCATAGACCTTCCCACTGGTAAGTAAACAGTTCATAATATGGAGTAATAAAGGGATGCTTTATTAAAAGGAGGAAAGAAGAAGTCCTAGGATGAGTAATCATTAGTTCCCCAAATCTATGTCAATCTTTAACCATTTACTTAGTGCTGAGTTCATACTTCTCAGGTGAATATTCTTCCCTTCAGGTCCCGTCATGACTCATTTTTCTATGCAGTTGAATAAGAACAAATGTATTATAACTCATGTCCCAAAACTCATTGGCATGGGACTCTTTCCTCATTCGTGGAGATCTATGCCCCATGCCAGTGTGAGGGGCAGGGCAGAGTTGGCCAGAGCAGGAGAGAAGAGAGCACTAGATTCTTCAGGCTCCAGTCATGTCAGGTTCTTCTGGCTTCCAGCTTCAAGAGGGAAGATACATGATGCCAACCGCACTTGAGATTGCTGAAGGAAAAGATTCTGGGAGAAGCCAACACGAGAAGAGCTGGCAGTCTCCATCATATCCTTATCTTCAGTTTGGTATACCAGGAGGGGCAGGGAACCTGCGACCTCGAGGACACATGTGGCCTTCTAGGTTCTTGGGTGTGGCCTCTTAATGGAGTCCAAGTTTTAGGGACAAATCCTTTCATTAAGGGGATTTGTTCTGTGAAGTTTGGATTTAGTCAAAGGGCTGCCCTTGAGGATCTAGAACGCCACATGCAGCCTTGAGGCTGCAGGTTCTCTACCCATGCACTAGACACTTTGGGGAATTTCCCCTTTGGGTGAGATCTGGGACTCTTTCTTGGTTGACCTGAGTTACCTTGCTGCCAATGGAAGAGCTCCTTCACTCTGCATTGTCTTGCATATGTTCTAACATGTCTACTTTTTCTGATTTCTGTTTTGCTATTAACCTGGATAGATGGGTTTCTTTGCTATCAGCTGTGTGTGTTCATTGTGGAACTAGTATTTGGTGGGAAGGGAATTGAGCCTTGGACATAAAACTGGGGTCTTATCTCTATTAATAAACAGTCATCAGAAGTTTATCTTGAACTTGAGAAACCATATTGTCTAGACTAATAATATGTAAGAGAGCAAATAGCTATAATTCTAGCCTGATATCCCATCTCTCTGAGGAGAGCAGACTCCAGCCTCCTGCTTCTCCTTCTGTCAGGAATTAAGGTCTCCTTTGGAGAAAGGTGGAGGGAGAAGAGGCTAGAGATGACTATGCTGGCTCTCTTCAAGCCAAGCAATGATGCCCCTGTGTTACTTGTGGGGAGGACACACTGTTCTTAAATGGGAGGGGTGGGATGGTCTGGTATGTCTCTTCTTCTACCCCACCTTTTTTTCCTCTCATTTCTCATGCCTCAGTAGCACATTCACCCTATCATCATTATGTAAGCCAGCAGTTCTTCATTGAGTCCTCCAATCTTTCTGTAACAATAAGAACCCTTGTTGGGTCCCAGGGTCTTTAGCACTATGCTCCCTTCCTTCTCCAATAAGAGGCTTCTCTGCATTCTTGACACTTGTAGGTGATATGGATTGGGTTCAGTCTTGGGGAAAGCTGGTCTAATGAGAATCATATACTGTTTGGCTTATTATATTCCCTCATCCTGTTGATCTGGGCAAGATTTATTTAAAACTTAGATTTGGGATTGTATGTAGGCTTCCCAAAAAAGGGTAAGTAAAAAGAAGGTTCTCAATGTACAATACATGTATGAATCAGGTGTGGAACAGATATTTACTCATGACACACAAAAGAAATACTGTGATTTATAAATCCCTGTGGTGAGACACAAAAGGACACATGAGCATTGATAGAAAGACTTAAAACACGATTTAGTAACTCTTAAAATTATAGTTATACTCTCCTGAGAAGTTGGTATATAAACTTCATCAGTACATAAAACAGTTTTGGGAATTGCTGAATAGTCATTTATTATATTTTACTTTAGTGCTGCACTATTCAAACAACTCTTGATCCATGATTTCTAATTAAATGGGCAAGTCTGTCTGGTGGCAGTCATCTTCTTCAAGAGTACTAGAGTAGGGGTGGCCAGGTAGCACAGTGAGTAAGGGCACCGGCTCCAGTGTTGAGAAGACCTGGAGATCGAATCCCGGGCTCAGACATTTAGCACCTACCCAGAAACACCTGGCCGTGTAACCTTGAGCAAATTACTTAACCCCAATTGCTTAGGGGTGGCCAGATGGCTCAGTGAGTAAGAGCACCAGCTCCAGTGTTGGGATGACCTGGATCAAATCCAGGCTCAGATACTCAGCACCACACCCAGAAATAACTGGCCGTGTAACCTTGAACAAGTTACTTAACCCCAACTGCTTTAAAAAAAAAAAAAGAGTACTAGAGTAATTGCTAAGAATTCTTGTCCTTAACTGTAATTAGTTCTGATGGAAAGGCCTCAGTATCTCCAGACCTCTCCAACTTACAAGGTCAACTTCAAGCTTGGATGTGTCTATTTCAGGAAAAAAATCATTCACTTAAGACTGGGAAAGAACAAATACAAGAAAAACAGTGCAAAATTTAGGCTTAGACTTGCTAGCAAGGACATGTACTTTAGTGGCCGTGGTTCACAGTCACATGGTGTTTAGGGTGGATCATAAGACAAATTGCTTCCTGAAAGGGAAGGGGAATATGGGATAGGAAACCTTGCCTTATTCCCCAATCCTCATAGGATATCACTTAAGACAATCCCAATATGATTTGCAGAAAGAAAAGAAAAGTGCACTGAGGGTCCGATCACTCTTTTTGGAATCTCCACTGAGTCACCAACTCTTTCTGTTCTATAGCCAGTGAGGATACTCACTTGATCTCATCTCAGTGTGCCACGTCCCCTCAGTTAGGCATGTATAGTCAGAAGCAGAAAGGTCAGCTCTGTGAATTCCCTGTTCAGCCCTGCCATCCCTTTGATGCAACAAGAGGACAGATAACCTCCTGATCCCTTGTCTGTAAATTATTCCAGATTCCCTGCTACATTCGTACAAAATATATTTGCATCTAGGACATTTTATATAATACATGATGTTCATGAATAATACATTCAGATAAAGTGTACTTCACATACACTCCATTTGCTTGCTATCCTCCCTCGACTTCAGGGTGATGGGTTTTGCCAGAGGTATCTGTAGACTATATGGATGACCTCCTTACTCATTTTCCTTGCTGTACCATACATCACCTTACCTCACTTCTCACTCAGTCTGGGAGCTTATGTTGTAACTGACAGCCTCTTTTGGATGTTTTGTCTTTTTTTTTAATTTTGGGGGCAAGTTACACACTAGCCAGTAGCCCAAGATCTCCGTCCAAGGAGAAAAGAAGGCTCTCAGGGCTGCCTGATGCCCTTATATGGGTAAGTGCTATGTAGCCTCTGTTTCCTTGAGCATGTCAAGTGTAGTAGGCTACCTTCTTCTATCACAACAATTGTTTTCTGTAGGTCAAACCTTGGTGGCAGGAAGATGACATCCCCTAATGTCGTACTTAGATTCAGACTCACCTTCATCAGAATCATAACTCTAGCTATTTTCCAAGGTTATTTTATGGTTGGGTAGGCTTTTGTTATCTCAATTACTTCATAAGGTGACTCTTCATTGATTAGCTTTCTTGTGTTTCCAGTGACATCAAGAGTATAACAGGACTCTTATCGCTAGGTTAGAATTCCTGACTGCAAGCTCAAACATTGTAATACTGTTTGTTCCTCTCAGCCTTTTTCCCTTTTGAACTCATAGCTAGGTGGTAGACCTGTCTCTACAATTCTTTTAAAGTATGTGACAAATTAATTCTAAATCTCTAAATCTCCTCCATCCTCTAGCCCTAGAGAGAACAGGCCAAAAGGTAGCTGGATTCTCACCTGCGCATTAACATATGGTTGTCTTGTGATATTATTCTTGGCATGTAATAGAAATGTCATGTGTGAGATCTCCTTGGCAGTAGTAAGGTGTGGTTTTAATTTTGTAATTCCTACCAGATTGAATACTTCACTAAATCATTTTCTTTCAAAGTCTCAACATCAATCATAGTGGGCCTTGGTAGAGAAGCCAGAGACTGAGAAATATTTCTCCTGCAAGACTTTAAGTACCGGAAAGGTTTTCTGATTCCAGATTGGCTAGGCCTGTGGCATATAGGGTAAAGTGATCAGTCATTCCTAGACTGTTACTTATATTCCTCTTATCTCCTTAAAAAAAATAAGAGGTTTAAGCATACCAGTAACCAACATTTCTTAACATGGAAGCTTTTCAGACAAGTCATTCAAGTGAGTTATTCCTTTTAATACTCCTGGCACGATCCTCCCAATATACCTCATTTTGGGCCAGCAGAATCTATTCCTCACTAGATCTAGAATCTTCTCTTGACTTAGGTAGCCTAGATCTTTACAATCCACATGTATGACATATACATAAGTGGTCTGCTATCTTCAGGGGTGTTCTAGTAAATGTTTAACAATGAGCTTTTCAGAAAAAAAAGTACATTCAACACACTTCTAAGTTTCATTCAAACTCTTAACATTTTCTCCATCACTTTCTTTTTTTTTTTTTTTTGCTTTTCGAAGTGGGGAGGGGAGGGCAATTGGGGTTAAGTGATTGGCCCAAGGTCACACAGCTAGTAAGTGTAAGTTTCTGAGGCTGGATTTGAACTCAGGTCCTCCTGACTCCAGGGAGGTGCTCTATTCACTGCGCCACCTAGCTTTATTGCTATAACAAATGTAGCATTTGCCAACTTCCGAAGTGTTGAATGCTCATGCTGACACACTTTGCTGGAAGGTTCCCATTTACTATAGTCTGTAGACTTTTGGAAGATTTTTTTTTTTGAGGGGAGAAGGCAAGGCAATTGGGGTTAAGTGATTTGCCCAAGGTCACACAGCTAGTAAGTGTGTCAAATGTCTGAGGCCAGATTTGAGCTCAGGTCCTCCTGACTCCAGGGCCAATGTTCTATTCACTGGGCTTTTTTTTTTTTAATAGTTTAATCAATTCACAGCTCTGACAACAGGACATTAATGTTTCATTTTCTCACATCCCCTCCAACATTTGTTATTTACTTTTTCTGTCCTATTATCTAATCTAATAGGTATGAAGCAGTACCTCAGAATTGTTTTGACTTGCATTTTTCCAATAAATATTGAGTTAGAATATTTTTTTCATATGGCTATAGAGAGGTTTGATTACTTCATCTGAAAACTGATTATATCTTTCGATCATTTATCAATTGGGGAGTGGCACTTATTTTTATAAATTTGACTTAATTCTTTCTGTATTTGAGAAATGAGATCTTTATCAGAGAAAATTGCTTCAGAATTTTTTTTACAGTTACTATTGCTAACTGCATTTCCCTCCATCCTATCCCCCCACTGTTTATTCTGTTCTCTCTTATTCCTTTCACTTCATCCCTCCTCAAAAATGTTTTGTTTCTGAGTATTCCCTCCCCCAATCACTTCTATCTCCCTTTTATCACCCACCCTTCTCTAATCCCCTTCCTGTCCTGCTTTCCTGTAGGATAAGATAGATTTCTATGCCCAGTCATATGTGTATGTTATTCTGTCTTTGAGTCAATTCTAATGAGAGTAAGGTTCATTCACTCTCCCTTACCACCCCCTCCACTGTAAAAGTTTTTTCTTGTCTCTTTTATGTGAGATAATTTACCACATTCTACCTCTCCCTTTCTCTTTCTTCCAGTACATTCTTCTCTCACACCTTAATATTATTTTTTAGATATCATCCCTTCATATTCAACCCATACCTGTGCTCTCTGTCAATATATACTCCTTCTAACTACCTTAATAATGAGAAAGGTCTAATGACTTACAAATATCATCTTCCCATGTAGGAATGTAAATGGGTTGAACTTAAATCCCTTATAATTTCCCTTTCCTGTTTACCTTTTTATGCTTCTCTTGAGTCTTGTTTTTATTTGAAAGTCAATTTTCTATTCAGTTCTGGTCTTTTCATCAAGAATGTTTGAAAATTCTCTATTTCATTGAATGTCTATTTTTTCTGTTGAAGGATTATACTCAGTGTTGCTGAGGAGGTGATTCTTGGTTGGAATCCTAGCTCCTTTGCCCTCTGGAATATCATATTTCAAGACCTCTTGTCCTTTAATATAGAAGCTGCTAAATCTTGTATTATCCTGACTGTGACTCCATGATACTTGAATTGTTTATTTCTGGCTGCTTGCAAAATTATTTCTTTCAGCTTGGGAACTCTGGAATTTGACTATAATATTCCTGGCAGTTTTCATTTTGGGATTTCTTTCAGGAGGTGATTATTTTATGATAGATTCTTTCAATTTCTATATTGCCCTCTGGTTCTAGAATATCAGGACAGTTTTCCTTGATAATTTCTTGAAAGATAATGTCTAGGCTCTTTTTTTGATCATGGCTTTCAGGTAGTCCAATAATTTTAAAATTATCTTTCCTGGATCTGTTTTCTAGTTCAGTTGTTTTTCCAATGAGTTATTTCACATTGCCTTCTATTTTTTTTTCAGTGTTTGGACTTGTTTTATAGTATCTTGATTTCTCATAAAGTCATTAGCTTCCATTTGCTCCAATCTAATTTTGAAGGAATTATCTCTTCAGTGAGTTTTTGAAATTCCTTTTCCATCTGGGCAATTCAACTTTTTAAGGCATTCTTCTCCTCATTGACTTTTTGGACTTCTTTTGCCATTTGAATTAGTCTATTTTTTAAGGTGTTATTTTCTTCAGAGTTTTTGGGATCTCCATTTAGCTGGCTGTTGACTCTCTTTTCATTATTTTCTTGCATCATTCTCGTTTCTCTTCCCAATTTTTCCTCCACTTCTCTTACTTGATTTTCAAAATACTTCTTGAGCTCCTCCATGGCCTGTAAGCAGTTCATATTTTTCTTGAAAGCTTTTGATGCAGGAGTTCTAACTTTGTTGTCTTCCTCCCATTCCATGCTTTGATCCTTTTTGTCCCCAAAAAAGGAATCTATGGTCTGATTGTGTTTCTTCTGCTTGCTCATCTTGCCAGTCAATTACTTGACTTTTGAGCTTTTTGCCACAGTAGAACTCTGCTTCCAGAATGGAGAGAACTTTGTCCCAAATCGCTGGGGTTTTTGCAACTGCTGGAGCTATTAGGAGGGCACCCTCTCTACAGCTCCCACAAGCTCTGGCACACTGGCCACACACCCCAGGACCACCACCCAAGACCATGATCCAGATCCAAGCAAGTTAAAGCAATAGTGATTACCCTCAGAATGGTCTCTTGGTCCCCATACAATCTGTAGGCCAGGAGCTCTGGAGGCAGCCACATGGCAGCAGCTGCAACCACAGCACCTTAGCTACTTCTCCCCCCAGGGGCAGGGGCTGGACCACACTCTTCTGTCTCCCTGTTCCAACACAGTTCCCCACTGACCTTTTATTTTCTCTTTGGCATTTAAGAAGTCTGAGAACCATCACAGCTGTTGGTGATTCAGTCTCCTGAAGTCTGCTCTAGCTGGTTGGGGATGCCCTGGGGCCAGAACTATGCAGCTCATGTGGGACTGCACTCTGCTCCCAGCCCGGTGTGATAGACCCTTCTTGTCAGCCTGCCAGGCTGCCTTCAGCAGGAGATTTGTTTCTCTCTGTCACTTTGTGGGTTCTGTAGCTCTAAAATTTGTTTATAGTCATTTTTTTTTACATGTATTAGAGGTGGTTGGAGCTGGAGCTTGCCAGAAGTCCTGTTTTTACTCTGCCATCTTGGCTCCCCCACTCAATTCATATTTTTCTTGGAGGCTTTGGATGTAGGAGCTTTGACTTTGTTGTATTCTTTGGAATGTGTGTTTTGATCTTCCTTGCCACCATAATAACTTTCTATAGTCAGAACTTTTCCCCCATTATTTGTTCATTTTCCCGGCCTCTTACTTGACTTTTTAACTCTTGGTAAAGTAGGACTCTACTTCCTGTGTGGAGGGCAAATGTTTCATGGGTTTTGTGTAGCCGTGTTCGGAAATACTTCTAGGGATCTGTAAGTTTTCAGTTCTTCCAAGGTTATATGATCTAAGGAGAGGTGGTTATTACTCTCTTGGCCTATTGCCTGATCTGCGAGTGACCTCATGTACTGTTTTCTGTCCTTGAACTGTGAGAAGACTCACCCCCACCACTGTGGCTGTAAGCTCTGCTATGCCAGTGCTCCTTGTTGCCCTTTGACAGCCACCCAGGACCCAGATGAGCAAAACAACAGAATCCTGCCTTAGTACTAGCAAAAAGACCACTGTGATCTCCTTCTGATCAGCTGTCCAACCATCTGTGGGCTGAGAGCTCCAGAAGCACCTCCTTGCACTTCCATTGCTGATTCAGTCACTCCCAAGGCTTGCTCCTGGTTTTCATAGCTGGGACTATTCTGGTGTGGCCTGTGCTAGACTATGCTCCTCTCTCACTTTAGTGCAATAGACCTTTCCTTCCCACTGTCTAAGTTGGCTAGAAATTTGTTTCACTCCATATTTTTGTGGGTTCTGCTGCTCTAGAATTTGTTTAGTCATTTAAAAAGGTATTTAGAGGGGTTTAGGGGAGATTTCAAAGAGTCCTTGACTTTACTCAGCCATCTTGGCTCCACCCTCTCTATTACCTTTTAAAGAAATATCTGGAAGGTGATATAGACATTACTCAAGGTGTGGAACACTTATGGATAAAGAATAAGATTATATCTTACTGCATACTTACTTTGAAAAGCATTGATGAAGACAAGAGTGAACATTGTAGAAATGAAATGTAATTCAGCAGTGAAAAGGTTAATATGCTCTTCATTTTAGGGAATGAGTGGTGGTGTTGGTGAAGAATATGTATTCCCCTTAGATAACCTTAGAGATGATCTTCCCTTAGGTTCTCTTCTCTTAGTCCCCTATATTTTTGCCCATTTACTAGAACAATTAGCAATCCCCAAGACTTTCTACTTTGGATCACTCTGCTCTATCAATCAGCATATGATTGCCCTTTGCCCAGGTCTCCTATTGCTTCAGTCTTCCTTTCTTGACCACAGAGAAAAAGTTGAGTTAAGTGAGACTCATCATTTCCCATGGATTTTTGGGTGAGGGAGCTGCCTCACCTAACTCAAATCTGCTGGTCTAGATGCATGTTCACTAGATTTCCCAGAACAGCTCTGTCATTTGTCACCAAATTCTAGGAATAGATACAGAGAAATGCCAACATGGCAGATAAAATGTTAGGGGGCTGATAAAGAAACTGAAAGAGAAATCTGATCAACAGACTTACTGGAAGTGGTTTGGACACATGTCAATGTAAATATATATCTGAATCTCTGAGAGACTTGAGAACTTCTATGTACAGGCAATTTAAAAAATGATCTAGCAGCATTATCTTTTTTTAAGGGTATAAAAATAACTGAGGCTCCAAATCTATTTTTATTTATCCTCTGAAGATGACAACTTGAAGCTTGCTATTACTTTATGTTTACAGTTCATTATTCCTCCTCATCATTTCCTGAAATTTTACTCCATTGCCTCATAATTGCCTGGAGATGACTTATAGTCTGCAAGTTGAGCATAAATTTTGGCAGGTCCTACTTCCCTGGAAAGCCTCTGAAAGAGGTATTGATAATGGAGCATATGTCCATTTTCCAAACACCTTACTAAATATGGAGAACTTTTATCATTAGAAGCTAATGAACTTTTTTTTTTTTGAAGCAATGGCAACTCACGAAGATTCAAGATTATCTACCAAAAGGTGAAGGAGTTGCAATCTGCTTTGGTAAAGGGAATACCTTCACTGATGGAATCCCAGACACTTGAAGAATTGACATCTCATTTTTTAAAATTGCTTGTACCTTCATCATTTAGTGCTTTATTCTTTGTATTTTAAAATTGAGGGCAAACTGTGACTAGAAATTACATTCCAAAATAAGGATTTAAAAGATATTTTCTTTTTCTATACTTTCTCTACCCCACTCATCTTCCTGAAATTTTATTAATTGGGGAAATTGGGAAATGGAGGATAGAGGGTAGTTGGTGAACAGAATTAAAAAAAAACAAGACCCTATTTTGATTTTCTTTCAGAATGTAATACTAGAATAATTTATAATTACTTTCCTTCCTGCCTTTCCATCTTTGTTGCTCAAGTTACCATCTATGCATGCCATGATTCAACCAAACAGACCTACATACTATCACTTACACACAACACTCCTTTTCCCATCTCTTGGCTTTTGTGCTATCTATCCCCCCATGCCTGGAACACTCACTCTGACCACCTTTGCTTCTTGGAATTTTTCAGTTTCCTTTATGACTCAGTTCAAGGGCTACCTTCTGCATGAGGGTTATCCTGATTCTCCCAGCAGCTAATATCTTCCTCCTCAAGGTTACCATATATCTGTTTTGACCAACCTCTAATCTGTGGGTGGCCGGAGACGAACAAAGCAGGCTAGAGAAATGAGAGTTAGGAATCAAACAGAAGTTTAATTTCAGAGTGAGGAAAACAGTCTTGCAATCTGAAGTTCTCCTGAGAAGGAGGGCTTACTTCTTGTGGAAGGGGAAGAGTTTTTAAGCACAAAACCCACAAAGGGCTGGACCACAATACAGTCATTCTTAGGTCTTGAGTAGATAGTTCCCATGGCAGGCTTATACATGCAGGCATCTTTGGGACAATATAAGCATTCTCGGGCACTGTGGGAACAGTCTCCAAATTATTAGAATTGCTGAGCTTTGTGATCTTTCAGTGGGGTACAGAACCAGAGTTAGCATGTCAGAAACATGAGTGCAGCATCTGTCTTGGTTCGCTTACAATTACAAGTGTAGGGATTATTAGCATGTCAGAAGATAGGATTGATCACTTTCTGCTGCAGTATGTTGATTGCAATTCCAGCCCTCTGGTCAGGATCTCCTGGGAAAGAGAAGCTACAACAAATCTAAACAGTTATTGATTAATATGAAAATCATAAATCCCTTGGAGAATACCTGGTGCTAGTCAAAGCAATATATTTTGCTAGAGAGTGAGCATAAAGGATTGTTGTTATGCCAAACTCAAGGCACAGCTTGCTTGCTGGGTCTTAGCTCTGGAAAAAAGGGTGTCTCCTAATATCTTGACAACATAAACACTTTATGCATACAAATTTATACATATACATGTAACAACACAACTGAAACACATATCTGTATTGAGTGTGCTTTGTACATATATATGTAACAATAGTGTGAATATACACATATATATATTGAGAGATGATTATTTTTCTCGTATTAGTAGCCAAATATTAAAATTGGAGAGCTCAGCTTTTTCCCCCTCTCCTATTTCCTTGTCCAATCTCTCAGGGACAGGGCTGATGGAAAAGAAGATTAATATTCTCCTCATTTGGGGTATTGCTACTCTGCCCTACTAGATCAGACTTCTAAACTAAGGTGAAACTTTTTTCTTCTCAGGGTTAGGTGGGAGATAAATTCCTTGAATAGATTGACCAAAGCTGGGGGGTAACTTAGAAGTAAATGACATAATCAGAGTTCATTTGAATAGGTCAAGTCCCTCATTGTAATAGTCATTCTCTTATTGTCAACCAGTCAGAGTTGATTGCCACCCATTAGAACACTCCTCTTCCAAAGGGCATATAAACTGTGAGCCCATCACCTGATGGTCTTTGGTCTAAGAAAGAGACGGTCAAATTACCATCTTTTTATTAAAATGCTGGCATTATAAATAAAATGATTAAAAATGCTCAGAAATTATGTTTCTCAAGCTTTTTAAAGGCCACAGTTTATATATATGTATATATATGCACTGTGTATATACACTTATATATGTATACACTGTACATACCTATTTATACAAATACAGATGGTCTTTTTTTGTTAGACTATAAACTATATGAAGGCAGGAATTATTTAGCAAAAGCTAATAGGTAATAGCTAATAGGTGCCCCCAGCACCTAGCACAGTGCCCAGAATATAATAAGAGTTTAATAAATACTTATAGATTAATTTATTGATTAATATAGCACTTTAAAGTTTATGAAACACTTTTCATATATTATTTCACTTGATCCTCACAATAGCTCTGTAAGGTAGGTAAATCAAATATATGCCCATTGAATAGGTTAAAACAGGCTCTGATCTTACAAGACTTATCTAAGGTCACACAACTAGTAAGTACTTGGTGTTTTAATGTCTAGAATGGGATAACTCACAGGAAAATGTTACAGTAATGTAAATTAGATTTATCTTCAGGCATCATAACTTTATTAATTGGTCATGTTTGACTTTTCATGACTTTATTTAAGGTTTTCTTGGCAAAGATGCTGGAGTAATTTTCCATTTCTTTTTCTAGCTCATTTTACAAGATGAGGAACTGAAGCAAACAGGGTTAAGTGACTTGCCTAGGTTCACACAGCTAGAAAGTGTCTGAGGTCAGATTTGATCTTAGGAAACAGAATTTTCCTGATTTAAGGCATGGCACCCTATCCACTGTGCCACCTAGCTGGATAGCTAGGGAAATATAAGAAAACAATTCCTGCCCTCCAGGAGTCTTTTGTTCTACTGGAGAAAAGCAATAATCACACAGATAAATAGAAATAAAATACATGGAAAATATTTGGGGATAAACACTGATAGCTGATTCAGGAAAGACCTCTTGTGGCATTTTAGCTGGGACATAAAAAGGGGGGTTCCAAAATACAGAGGCCAATCTTTGGGACAGCTTGTACAGAGGTATAGAGATAGGAGATGGAATGACAGGTATGGAGAGTAGCAAGTAAGCTAATTTAGGTCGAAGGTAGTAGTAGATGAAGGGAAATTATGTATTAATCATATAATACATAGAAAGGTAGATTGCAGTTGTATTGTTAAAGACTTTTAATGCCAAACAGAGGGGTTTGTATTTATACTCTGGCAAATTCAGCTTTTAAGGCATTCTCCTCATTGGCTTTTTAGGCCTCTTTTGCCATTTGAGTTAGTCTATTTTTTTCCTTTTTTGGGGGGGGGGCGGTATGGCAATTGGGGTTAAGTGACTTGCCCAAGATCACAAGGCTAGTTTGTGTGTTAAGTGTCTGAGGCTGGATTTGAACTCAGGTCCTCCTGACTCCAGGGCCAGTGCTTTATTCATTGCAGCACCTAGCCACCTGGAGTTAGTCTGTTTTTTAAGGTATTATTCTTCACTCAGGTTGTCGACTCTTTTCATGATTTTCTTGCATCATTCTCATTTCTCTCCCCAGTTTTTCCTCCACTTCTCTTCCTTGATTTCCAAAATTCTTCTTGAGCTCCTCCATGGCCTATAACCAATTCATATTTTTCTTGGAAGTTTTGATGCAGGAGTTCTGACTTTGTTGTCTTCCTCCAGCTCCATGCCTTGATCCTTTTTGTCCCCAAAAAAGGATTCTATGGTCTATTTGTGCTTCCTCTGCTCGATCATATTGCCAGTCAATTACTTGACTTTTGAGGTCTTTGCCACAGTAGAACTCTGCTTCTAGAGAGGAGAGCTTTGCCCAAATTGCTGGGGTTTTTGCAAATGTTGTCAGAGGTCTGAGGAGGGTGCCCTCTCTACAGACACCCCACTGGCAAACTGGCGTTTCTCAGCCCAGGACCACCACTCAAGAAAGCAACCTGGATCCAAGCAGGTCAAAGCAAGAGTGATTACCCTCGGAATGGTCGCTTGGTCCCCTACAATCTGAAGGCCAAGAGCTCATAGGCAGCCATGTGGCAGCCACTGCAGCCACCCTGCCTCCACCACCCCTTGCCCCGGGGGCAGGGGCCAGACTGCGCCTTTCCTTTCCAACAGAGTTCATGACTGACCTTTTACTTTCTTTTTGGTGTTTATGGGTTGAAAAGTCTGGAAACTGCCACAGATGCTGTTGTTTCACCTTCCTGGGGTCTGCTCTGGCCTCTGCTGCCTCCCTGGGGCCAAAACCACAGGGCTCACATGGGACTGCATTTGGCTCCCAGCATGCTGTGATGAATCTTTCCTGTCAGCCTGCCAGGCTGCCTTCAGTAGGAGATCTTTTTCTCTCTGTCACTTTGTGGGTTCTGTAGCTCTAAAATTTGTTTAGAGTCATATTTTATAGGTATTTGAGGTGGTTGTCGGGGGAGGTCATGGAATTTCCTTCCTTTACTCCACCATCTTGGCTCCACCCCTAACTTAACCTTTAACTAATGTCCCCCAGGCCTTACCTGGCCCATGTCCTTTTCTAGTATAGGAACCACAGACAATACCGGGTCCAGAGATCTGTTGTACTCAAACCCTAATTAGTTCATTTCCTTTCTACTCCAATCTATTACATAATAAATATATATGTGTATATATATATACATATATAATATGTATGTATATAACATATTCCTCTTGAAAGCATATAAAGATTCATCATTAAAACACAGTCTTTAACCCAATTCACAGTCTCAAAAAAGGGGGTAATAGAAAGAATATTGGATATAAAGCCAAAAGACCTTGGCTTGAATCTCAGATCTATTATTGATTACATTTGTATACCAACCCCCTGGAAGATTTCCACTGAAGGACAGCCTAGGGGAAAAGATGCAGAAGTGAGGGACAGAGAGGGAAATGGGGTGAGGAGAGAGAAGGAATGGAACTTGGATGGGAGCCCTCCATAGGCAGAAACATGTTGGGAAGAGTCAAAACTCCAACATGTCCCTTTTTTCCCAGCACCTGCAACCTTAGAGATTACTAAGAGTTGACCACTTGGGTGACACACTCTCTCTTGTGTCCCAGAACCTCTTTACTCATATATTCTATCACCTAATCTAATCCGTATGGATTTTTCAATGCCTGTTTTACTGCCTGCTTTGATAAATATGTTTGCTTGTTGTTTGTGATCATCTTTTGTGTAATTTTTTTTTTTTCCTTTTGGAGGGCAATTGGGGTTAAGTAACTTGGCCAAGGTCACACAGCTAATTTTTTTGTGTGGGTGTTAAGTGTCTGAGGCTGGAACTGAACTCAGGTCCTCCTGATACCGGGGCCAGCGCTTTACTCACTGTGCCACCTAGCTGCCCATTTTGTGTAATGTTTGATGGGAAGGGAGATAAACTGCCTGAAATTCAGTTAACTGTTACCTTCCAAGTCTGTAGCAGAATTATGTTTTCTGCTCATTTCCACCTTCCAGACAAACCAGGGAATTTGGCTTTTATCCTGAACTGCTCCCAACTAATTAGACTCTTAGTCTGCAAATATCTGATATGTGATAGATATAAGTACAAGCTCAATATTATCCTGAAGCTATTTATAGGAGAGTGAGAGAGTGATCATCTGGCAATCTTCCTAATCCCTACAAAGGTAGAACTGCAATCACCCCAAGGCTCGGAATGGGGGTATTCTAGATGTATCCATAAATCTGTATTACTCATGGGCAGTCTGGTAATTATTAGATTAGATACCACATCTTTTCTCCAGTCACGGTACTTCTAGCTTTATTTATGCTTCATCTTAATTGATGTAGATTGGGCCTGATTCAGGTCAATCTTATGCTTTAGGGTGGGAATTGGAACAAAATGTGACATTTAGAGACTATCCAACAGTTAAGAAAAGGTTTACTTAGCCACAGCACAGAAAGTATACTCAGCAAGGACACAGCATTGATTCAGTTGGGCACAGCTTCTTGGACCCTATATTGCTAGCATGGGCTGGTAGTCCAGGATGGCTTGAGGGAGGAAAGCAACTCCTGTCTCCTTCTAGCCTGACTTTTGTTCTTGAGCCACCAGAGTTGCTAAATCAAAGGCTAATCAAATTTTGAGGGTTATTTTAATAATGCTTTTTAAGAAAAAAATTAGCCTACCCTATATGACAGATATAGCTTCTAGCGCTGGAGGAATGGATCATCTTTCATAAAAGCTTTCCAAGGTAATCACAGTTCATCATGGATGATGACCTTCCGGGTGCGTTCAAGATGGACAGGCTTCCCCTTCTCACAAGCCACAGTGATTTTGACTGGTTCCACCTTGGTACAGTTGTAGCGGCATTTACCAGGCCTAGAATTTGCTGTTTCTTGACAGATGGTGACAGAGTATGGGTTTGGGCCCTCAAAACAGTTGTCTTGCCCATTCTTGCAAGGAACATTTTTGCTGTTGGGGTTGGTGCAGATATCCCTGATGTTGTCCTGTCTACCATGAATGATAGTATTGATGGGTTTACATTTACTTTTGCCTAAGTTGATCTGCCTCATTTGTTTCTGGACCTCTTGATTACTGCTCCCTTCATTGTGGTGCACTTGCCAAAACTTCTGATCCCTTGTTGAAGATCCAGCAAACAATGACCTGGAATCTGTAGCTGGTAGCTATGAGGAAGAATAACATGCTGGTAATTGGGGATTCACATTCAATGAATTGCTAGCACATAATAGTATATAGTTGTTGCATAGCCTGTATGGACACACACACACATGCATACACACACATTTACACATATATACATATCTCTCTCACACAGATTGGTACAATTTGAAAGGCAGTAAGTTTACTATAGAAACAGAGGAACCAGGGCAGTGAGTTGTAGTATTTATTAACTCTGTGGAGTAGAAAGGGGCTGACAGAGGCAATTGGTCTCAGTAAGAGATGAGATGAGGAATGATAGGGTTTGACTAAAACAATAGGGAGGAAGGGAAAACCTATCCATCTATAGAAAGGTTCTTTTTTAAAAAAAGTATATTCCAATATAACCGTTGCCCTTTGTAATCCTATTATTTTATTTTATTCATTTAAAAACATTATTCTTAGAGTATGTTCATAGACTTCATCAGAAGACAGAAAAAAAGTTAAGAATCCCTAATTTAGAGGGAGCACAGTGGTTACATAGGGCAAAGTTTGCTTGTTTCGCCCAAGAATGGGGAATCTGTGGCCTCAAGACCACATGTGGCCCTTTAGGTCCTTAAGTGTGGCCCTTTTATTGAATACAAGCTTCATAGAACAAATACCCTTAATAAAAGGATTTGTTCTGTAAAGCTTGGAATCGGTCAAAAGGCAGCACCTAAGAACCGAGAACACCACATGTAACCTCAAGGCCACAGGTTCCCCAGCCCTGAGTCCCTAGATTTTTCAGTTTTGCTCCTGAGTTCTTTGCATGTTAGCAAGGAACTTTATTAGGAAGGAGATTGGAAGAAATTTCCTTACAATAGTCTCACCTAGCTCCTTTATAATTTTGTTAAATGGAATCTCTTAGATGATTTGAAGGGTAATCAGACTAGTTACCCAGGGATATGACAGAATTCTAAATGAATTTCAGACCATAACTCAGATAAGAATTTAGTCTGAGAGATCAGCAGCAGCTGAAGAAATGCAGTTCAAAGCACAAACTAAGTCTTGAGAACTTCTCCTGGCTTTTGCTGCCTGTCCTGCAGAGTGTGACTAAAACATCTCAGATACAGTCACTGTAAGAATGAAATCCTCTCTCCAGGGGATAGACTTTATAGTACATGCAATTCAATTGATAGCAGCAGAGTATCTGATGAGTTTTGATGGTAACTAAAGATCAGCAGATTGGAGCAGAGAAAGGCAGTGGTGACATTTGCTAGAGAACAACAACAAAAAAACTTGAGCTGAGAGAACAGTCACAGAGGACCCCATCTCACTCCATGACATCACCAAGGGCCTGCATCTCAGCATTGTGAGATGTATTGCCTACACATTTCCTCTGTGTGCCTATTCTTATATGTGCCCTAGTGACATGTTCCCCAGGGGCAGAATGGTCCAGGGAAAAAACACTGAGCATGGATTCAATGATCTAGGTCCAAATCCTGTCTTTGTCACTTTCTACCTGAGTGATCTTGGGGCAATCATTTAAAGTCTTTAGGAGTTTGTTAAATGGTAAAGTTGGTTCAAATAGCATCTAAAGTTCCTTTTAACTCTAAATACATAATTCTGTAGTCTTATATGTATGACTATTAAATGAATTAAAAATTATTTTAGTGCCTTAGTTTATTATTAAATATCTCCTCTGTGCAGGCACTGTGCTAGGTTCTTGCAGTACCTATACAAAAGTGAAACAGCTACTGACCTCAAGGACCTTAATAGAGGGAGACGACAGATATAGGAAAATGGTGCCCGGGAAAGGAAGTTTTGGGTAAGGGAGTCACAGGGATTCTGAGTAGAGCCATAGGGCAATTACTATTACATGCTTTCTAACAGCAATGATAGTGTTGATTTAATTATTGTTCCCAGAACAAAGATGAAAAGGGGAATTCTGGAGGACATACCCATGGAGGAAGCAGGGAAGATGACAACTACATATTCTCTGCATGTGTTCCTCTCTCCTTTACCAATAAATGTACAGAGGAATCTTGTAATTTATTTTTATGTCTTTGATTAAATGGAGTTTATGATCCCTACCCTCCAATCAGAGAGACAGAGGGTAGTGATGAGGTGAAGTACCAAGGCTGGTGAGATTTTTATGAGTTGAAGGATACACACATCTGTGTGTATGAGAGCCATTGAAACAAAGTATAGTTGTGACTTTATGAGGTTTGTGTATGAGGGTATAAGAGTGAGCAAAGATGCTCAGGGCATATTGGAGGTCAAAATGACCAGTGGCCAGGATGAGAAATCATAGTCATAGGGAGAAATGATGGTGACAAATGCTGGAAAGCAAGTGAAGTGGGACAGCTATGGCAGAAGGGAAAGAATTCTGGAGTCAGAGAGTCTGGGTACCAATGGTGCCTTGCTATTTACTATCAGTGTGAATTTGGGCAGGTGTCTTCACCTCTTTGGTGTTTTCCTCCTCATCATAAGATGACTGGTTTAGATAAGGTAATCTCCAAGAACTCTTCTAGCATGGAATCCTCTATTTCTATGATCAGGTTGATGGAATTCCAAGGTCAATCCATATCAGTACTTTGGAATTACTTGGAGATACTCCCTTGCCCATAGAAGTATTTCTGAGTGGACCCTCTTCTACATCTCTTCCCAATTCTCTTTGACCCATAGGGAAGACCCAGCAGCTGAAAGGCTAAGGAGAAAGGCAGAACTCTAACTATGGAATGTAATCTGAAAGGAAATTTAGGGATCATATATTACAACTCCCTTATTTTACAAATGCAGATATTGAGGCCCAGAGAGTAACAGGGTATTCCAGTGAGGAATCTTCTTTCCATCCTCCCAGCAGATCCATGGGGTCAAGTTTCAGGTTTCAGGAGGAAGGGCCAAGAACCATTGGGAGGAGCTCATTTACCCAATGGGAAGAAAAGTTTCTAGACAAATATTTCACATTCAGTGAGAGAAGAAACAAAAGTGAAAGTTAATTTTGTAGAAATGAAAGAGACACTTACAAAACTCAAGTTTTCTTCTCCAAAGCAAAGTGGTAACCTCTCATTTCCAGAGGACGCCATCATGAGCTGCAGCACTCCCTGACCCCTCTGGACTCTATGAGTTGATTTTCTGAGGAAGGAGAAAACGAAATGGAAGGAGACATGCTGTGAACTGTCTCCCTCTCCTCCATCCCTTCCTATCACCTCCTCATCTCCCACCTATCAGCATCTGTTATTTTGGGCATTGCTAGATACATGCCTATCAATACCTCAACTTGGACAGATCCATTTATCAAATCATCATACTGTCACCCAGGAGACCTGGCCCTTACTTGGGGAAAAAGCTCTGGGATAGGGAGGGAAAAAGAAAGCTGTATAGGGTCTGGATGGCAGCAGAATAGAAGTGTCCAGACCAGTGGGAGAGAAGAGAAACAGCATAAGGGGAAGCAATTAGAAAACAGAATAAAATCGAAGGTAATTAATTCTGAGGTGGAAGGGGGAAGAAGGGGCTGTGGCAGATCAGTAGCCTGAAGGAGTAAAGGGGCAGTGTCTCCTTCACAGCTTTGCCTAGCTCTCCGTTTTGCCCAGGCACCAATATGCCATCCCTTCCCTGTTTCTCTCTACTCCTATTCTTTTACTGTTTGTCATTCCCCTGAGCCCTTAATTTTTCCCACCCAGTCCTTACCTCTCTTCACCTCAATGCTGGCCTAGCCCCAGAAGTGTCTTGCCTTACCTAGTCCTCTAGTCCTGGCTCTAGCAGAGAACAGATCCAGCTGGTCTCAAGACTGGGATGTTCTAAAGACCTAACATCTGACTGAAGAGCAGGACTAGCCAGAAGCAGGAAGTGGTAATGAAAAGGGTGGAGTGATTTGGGGTCATCCTGTAAATGGAAAGCACTGGATTTCCCTTGGCTTGAGGCCCTCCACCTTCACCCAGACCACTCTGGGACTGGCTCAAAGGTCAAGTATTGGCCTTGCTATACGAATATAGAAAAAATTTTAAACCAATAGCTAAGCCCATTAGTTACTTTCCTCTGGAATTGGACATTTACTATGGAGGAAGAAGAGACAAGCATTTATTAAGTACTAATTTGGGGGGAGTGAAGGAGAGAGAAATAAAGCTTGATGGTATAAAAGGCCAAGGGAAGAATTTTTTAGGCTAGGAGAGACCTGAGAATGTTTATAGATAGAGACAAAAAACAATGAAGGAGAGACCAAGGGTGCAAGAGAGGGGATGATTGATGGAATGACTTCCTGGAATATGTAGTAGGAGATAGAGTCTAGGTTATAAGTGGAAAGATCAGTTTTGGTAACTAGGCCCAATTCTTTCTTTTAAAGGAAGAAAGGAGAGAAGGTGAGGAAGGCAAGGTAAAATAGGGGATTTACCCTAGAACAGGGGTGGAGAACCTTCAGCTTGATTGAGTCCCAAGTTTTGCAGAACAAATCCTTTCATTAAGGGTATTTGTTCTGTGAAGTTTGGATTCAGTCTAAGGGCCTCACTTGAGGACCTAGAGAGCTACATGTGGCCTTGAGGCCACAGGTTCCCCACCCCTGCCCTAGAATGAGCAATTGTCCAGAGATGAGAAATTTGCCCCAGGGCAAATTGACAAGTGACAAGAGATCATCTTCTAAGGAAAAAGACAGGGGAAGGGTCTGTTAGTGGATCATGGGCAGAGCCTGGTTTTGGAGTGGGAACATGAAATTGAGGCTCATAGAACTGGTGACAAGATGGTGAGAGTAAAGGTGAGAGCAGTCCTCTGGGGGAGTCGACTGAGTTCATGGGGCTTAGGCTGACTGGTGGGCCCCAACCACTGGCAGGCAGAAAGGGAGACTCAGTTCTGACCCAGAGAATCTTGTCTCCTTTATGCTTACAACAGTGGCCTAATGTGTACCTCCCAACACTTCTTTCTACCTGGGGACCAGAGCTTCCTCTCACTTTGCCTTTGGAAGTAAGGGCCCTTGGGTGGACAAGTAGACAGGAGATAGGAGACATCACTCACATCCCTGATGGAGGGCTTTTCTGGGCATAACTTGTGCATATTTTGGGGACCTTGTTTTTCCCACAAATTTTTTGCTCTCACTAGTTTCCTCAAGGCCTAGGTCCTGGATTTTTGGTAGGAGGACAAAGTTGAAAGTTCTGTGAGTAAATGGGGAGGGGGGTACTTTTGAAATCTAGGGACCCTTCAAGGGCTAGACTTCTCCAGGCTTGGATGTTTTTCACTGCCACTCTGCTATCCACCTCTGCTTTATGGGTGAATTCATCCCATTCACATTCACAGTTATGATTACGACCTGTGTATTTCACTCCATCCTGTTTTTCCCCCAATATAAATTGGGGGACTTTATAAAGGATAAATAAATTTATAAAATTTATAAAGGATAACCTTTTCTCTTTCCTTTCACCCTTTCCCTCCTCACCAGTGTTTTGCTTCTGACTACTGCCTCTCCCAATCTATATTCCTTTCTGTCAGTACCTTGGCCCTGCCTTTTATTAACTCCCTCCTTTCCTATAGAATAAGATAGATTTCTATACCTAACTGATTGTGTATGTTATTCCCTCTTTGAAGAAATTCCCATGAGAGTAAGCTTGAAGCAATGTCCACCTCCACCTGTCCATTTCCCCCTCCACTATAATACATCTTTTGTGCCTCATGTGAGGTAATTGGCCCCATTCTACTTCTCCCTTCATTTTGCTTCCGATGTAATCCTCTTTCTCATTCCTAATTTACTTATTTATTTTTGGATACCATTTCCTCAAAGTCACCTCATACCTGTACCCTCTGTCTATGTAGACTCCTTCAAACTGCACTAATAGTGATATAGTTCTTAAGAATTATAAGTATCGGGGCGGCCAGGTAGCACAGCAAGTAAGAGCACCAGCTCCAGTGTTGAGAAGACCTGGAGATCGAATCCCGGGCTCAGACACTTAGCACCCACTCAGAAACACCTGGCCGTGTAACCTTGAGCAAGTTACTTAACCCCAATTGCTTAGGGGCGGCCAGGTGGCTCAGCGAGTAAGAGCACCGGCTCCAGTGTTGGGATGACCTGGAGATTGAATCCTGGGCTCAGACACTCAGTACCACACCCAGAAATAACTGGCCATGTAACCTTGAGCAAGTTACTTAACCCTGATTGCTTAAAAAAAAAAAAGAATTATAAGTATCATCTTCCCATGTAGGGATGAAAATTGTTTGACCTTATTGCATCCCTTATGCTTTTTAATTTCCCTTTTACCTTTTTGTGCTCCTCTTGTGTCTTGTATTTGAAAATCAGATTTTCTGTTCAGCTCTGGTCTTTTCATCAGGAAAGCTTGAAAGCTTTCTATTTCATTGAATTACCACTTTTTCCCCTGAAGGATTATACTCAGTTTCATCATATGGGACTGATCAGCCACAGTGGAACACTGTACCTTGACCCTAATATGTGATGTCATTGGTCCTCATCCAATATGAAAGAAGAACAAGAAGAAGCATCCCCAGCACTTAGCACAGTACCTAGTACATAGTAGGTACTTAATAAATGCTTTTCCTTGACTGGCAGTAAAAAAAGAGAAAAGTGCTGAGTTGGGGTGGGGTGGGGGAAGGAAACTTCTTTGTAGGAGCTAGACCTGGGGATGATACAAGGCTGAAAGAGATGAGGATGGTCCACATCATTGGATTTCAGAGCTGGAAGGGACTTTAGAAGTCATCCATCCCTACCTGCTCATTTTACAGATAAAGAAATTGAGGCTCAGAGAGGTATAGTGACTTTGTGAACTGCAGGTTGCAAATCACAGAACTGAGATTTAAACCCAGGTTCTATGATTCCAAAGCTCTTGCTTTGACAGCAGGGATTTCCAACCTTTTTTGGTCCCTCTGCCCCTTGGCTTTCAGTTAATCTTACTACATTTCCCTGTTCAACATGAAAAGAAATAAATTCTAGAGTTTATCATGCATATGCACACAAGAAATAAAACATTATTTTTTCCTAAAGGAAATTTTATTTGGTATATAACTTTTTTTTTGTTTCAAAAATGCATATCAGACACAGTCAAATGAATTGGTGAGAATCTGGATTCCTTTTCTTTTCAAAGCAATGGTTTGTTCTTGGTGTGGTTTTTGAAAAAGATACCTACTTGCTTTGGATTTGATTGAGAATGAAACAGAGAATCCTAATTCACAGAAATAAGTTGTTATGCATTAGAGTCTTGTGAGCACATTTAGTAATGGGGTTATGTTTCTCCAAGGGTATACCAAACAGTTTTAAATTTTGCTGATTGGGAATCAATTTGGAGCTTCCGCTTATTGGGGAACTCAATTAATTCATCTTTTCCTGGGTCCTGGTTGCTGACTTTTTTTATAGTTCAATATGAAAACTGCCTCATATCTAAACTTCATTCATTTGGTTTTGGTCAATTGGATTTATTCCTTTAAGTGTACCTTTGATGGCTCCTTCCCTTTCTCACTCTGACCCCACCTCCTCACTATTTCCTCTCCAATCCATTCCCTCCCCCCGCCCCTGCTGTAACACTATTACTTTTAGAATATTTCAACAGGATAATATAGCTTTTTAGAAAACCATATAGTCCCTGTACTCCTTTAACAAGCTGCTTACTGACCCTGGAGTCAGAAGGACCTGAGTTCAAATGTGGCCTCAGACACTTAACACAAAAACTAGCCGTGTGACCTTGGGCAAGTCACTTAACTTCAAATTGCCCTCCAAAAAGCAAAAAATTAAAAAAAAAAACAAGCTGCTTATACTCTGTGGGGGGTATTATACCTAAGGATGTGGACTCAAGCGATGCTCACCTTCCTCCCCCCTCCATTTTCCCCTCTACTGTAATACATCTTTTGTGCCTCATATGAGGTAATTTGCTCCATTCTACTTCTCCTTTCCTTTTGCTTCCAGTGTAATCCTCTGTCTAACTCCTACACCTAGGGCTGGGATTCTTCAGATTTGGGACAGTGCAATCAAAGAGCTTAACTTTCCAGTTATTTTAATGGGAAACAGAGAAATTGCAGCTAAAGACCTGTGAAGGGGATTGCATTTCTCCATCCTAATCTCAGGCCTGGGCAGACGGCCAGAGAAGAGAGAGGGAAATGCCATGGTAAGGAAGATGGTTATCTGGGAAAAAAGGAAATTCTGGATTTTGGAACAAGTCAGCTCTTGGCCACAGAGGCTCCCTGAGCTCCAAGGGAGGCTGAGCTAGGACAAGCCCCTTATCTACCAATCGATCAACAAGAATTTATTAATTGCACCAGATGAAGTGCTGTAGATACAAAGAAAAAGCAAAAATAGTGCTTGCCTTTAAAGAACTTACAAATCAATCAGTACTCATACAATAAAAACAGAGTAAATGAAAGGTGACCTTAGAGGAGAAGGTATTAGCAACTTCAGCAACTGGGAAAAGCCTTCTGAAGGAGGTGACCCTTAAACCAAATCTTCCAGAGAGCTGAGGATTCTATGAGGCCAAGGTTATGTGGGAGAAAATTCCAGGATGGAGCATGACTAATGCAAAGGTATGGAGATAGGAGATAGAATTTATGTGTGAGGAATGGTAAGTAAGTGGACTATAGAGCTTGTATGGGTGAGTGATGTATTAAAAAGCTATAAAGAGAGGGTCAAATTGTGAAGATTTAGAAATGCCAAACAGAGGAGTTTTTATTTGATCCTAGAGGTAAGAGAGAGTCATTGGAGTTTACTGAGTAGGGGAATGACATGTCAGGCCTAAACTTTTAGGAAAATCACTTTGACAGCTGAGTAGAGTATGGATTGGAGTAGGGACATTCCCTATGAGACCAATTAGAAGGCTATTAAAATAGTACAGGTGAGCAGTGGTGAGGGCCTGAATTAGGATGATGGCTTTGTTTTTTTTCTTTTCTTTTTTTTTTTTAAATTTGTTTGTTTCCTTTTAGTTTACAGGATTCAATTCCACAATTCCTTGAGTTTCACATTTTGTCCCCCCCCCCATGGCACTTATAGTCAAGTATAGGATCTGTAAATACTTTCACATTATACATTAGTCAGGTTATAAGGACGGATTATACCAGCTGGAATGAAAAATGGTAAAGAGGACATAAAACCAAATAAGAGAAGGAAAAAGATCAGGTATTTTGCTTCCACCTGGATATAAACTTAGTTCTTTCTAGTTCTTTCTCTGGATGCACATATTTCTCTCCATCATGAGTCTTTTGGGATTGACTTATATCAATGCATTGCTGAGAAGAGTCCAGTCTATCAAAGCTGGTCATCACACATACGTTGTGTCTGTAATTGTGTACACATTTCTCCTGGTTCTACTCTTCTCACTCAGCATCAGTTCTTTTAAGCCTCTCCAGGTAAATATGAAGACCATCTGCTCCTCGTTTCTTATAGCACAATAGTATTCCATAACATGCATATACCACAACTTGTTCAGCCATTCCCCAATTGATGGGCACCCCCTTAATTTCCAATTCTTTGCTACCACAAAAAGGGCTACTATAAACATTTTTGTACATATGGGTCTTTCTCTCATTTCTATGATCTCTTTGGGATATAACCCTAGGAGTGGTATTGCTGGATCAAAGGGTATGAAAGTATTTATAGCCCTTTGGGCATAATTCCAGATTGCTCTCCAGAAAGGCTGGATCAATTCACAACTCCACCAGCAATGCATTAGTGTTCCAATTTGCCCACATCCTCTCCAGCATTTGTCATTTTCCTGTTTTGTCATCTTAGCCAATCTGACTGGTGAGATGTGGTACCTCAAAGTTGTTTTGATTTGCATTTCTCTAATCAATATTGATTTAGAGCATTAGGATGATGGCTTTGTAAGTGGAGAGGGGTGTGTGTGTGTATGTGTGTGTGTGTGTGTGAGAGAGAGAGAGAGAGAGAGAGAGATGATGATGATGATTATCATATCTTTTTAGACCAAGTCTAGAGAGAGCACTAGGCTTAGGTTCTAAAGAGCAGGGGTAAAGGATTTGAGGTTAGAAGCAGACTGCTGTATAAACAAGTCCAGGCTGAGAGGAGGAAACAAATGATGCCTTAACCCTCGGTGAGAGCTGAGGATAGGGTTGGGGGAAGGTAGATAGAATCTTCTAACACGAAGTAACCTGGCTAGAGCTTTATAGAGCTTTTTAGAGCACCTTTTCTGCCTCTGACATAGGAAATGTGGGATAGAATCCTTTTGGACCCACAGGGGCTGAAGGGCTTACCTTTTTCCTCTAAAGTAGTCCCATACCCACAGACTGGGTTCAGTTTTGGCAAGATTGGCCCTGAAAGAGAGGGGTCAGACTTTTTCTTAAGCTTTTTGGTTCTTTGCAACCCCACCCCAGAGACCTCAGGAGAACTCCTCCAAACTTAAGTTTGGCTCATGTCTAGGCTCTTCCCAAAAGGCAGAAGAAGGGTACTTAATATGTAGATCAGGTATAGGAAAGTTATTTCCTCTGTACTAAAATGTTTAAAACACAAAAGACTCACGTGCACATATTGACAAAGACTTGAACAAAAGCAATTCCAACTACTAAACTTGATACTTAAAAACCTCAGAACAGGAAATCTTTTTTGGGACTGCCGAATAGACATTCCACCTTCCCCTTGACTCTACCCTATTTAACCTCCTTTTGGGTGTCTGTTTGGAAAGCTGGCCCAAGGGGCCTCTTCCCATCTGTGGTCATTCTCTAAGAATACCAGTAGTTAGCCTTAGGGATTGTCACCTTTACACCAACTGAGTAACCCAAGGAACTCACAAGGTCGCCACTCGGAAAAAATCCTTCCTTCACGATTGCTGCCCAGGCACTTATGTTCAAAACCCCCCCACACACAAAGGGAATAGCAGCAAGGATTTGAGTGTAACTACTTCCTTAGGCCTCACACAAAATCCCAAGGAGAGGGATGCTCTTGTTCTTAAGAGAGAAAGAAGAAAGAACACTGGAGTATGGATACTGTTTTTAAAGTCTGTTGACATGGTGAGGTGGAGGGAGGGGATGAGGGGGGTAGGGGACATTGGGGTGGGGTGACCTGGGTTGGGGGGATGACTTCTTCTGGGCTCAGTGGCCAATTATCTGTAATAAAGTTTTGATGCGGTCCTCTGCCCCCACCACCAAGGAATTGGTGCATCATCCCAAAGTGCCAGGTCTTTCAGTACTGAATCAGCTCTGCTAGCCCGCCAGAAAGGGTCGGGATCAGTATGTAACTGGAAGGGGAGCAGCTCCAAGCATGCTTCAGGGGGCGTGCTCTAGTCAGAACTGTTAGAGGTTGGTGGAAGGGTTGGTTCTGCTTAAATATATTATACCATCCTTGCTTATTTTCCTCAGTTGTGATGTACAGAGTACAGACAACTGAAATCAGGATACCCAGATTCTGTTACTGGTTTGGCCACTAATGAGCGAAAATCACATAATGTCTCTCTGGGTCTATCTGCCTCATTTTAAGTCTTTCTCTGGGTCAGTGAAGCATGGTGGGTAATGTTCAACTTGGAGCCTGGATAGAGTGCTGTATTTGAAGTCAGGAAGATGTGTATTCAAATCATACTTTGTATACTTCTTTGTGCCCATACAAGTATGTGTAAATTGCTTAATCTCTTTAAGCCTCAATTTTCAATTTTCTCATCTATAAAATGAGGATAATAATACATCTAAGTAGTTACTTCATAGAGTTATTGTGGGCTCAAATGAGAAAATGTTTGTAAAGTGTTTGGCAAACCTTAAATTGCTATATGAATAGTAGCATGCATATATATATAATGTATATATATTTATATACACATACACCATATCACTTTATATGTAACTTTATGAAAAGGGCTTTCTATGACTATCTCAAAGGATCCTTACAATACATATCCCTACTGATGGTATTATTTTCATTTCATTAAAAAAAAATTTTGCAGGGGGGAAAGCAGGGCACTTGGAGTTATGTGACTTGCCCAAGGTCACATGGCTAGTATGTGTTGTGTCTGAGGCCAGATTTGAACTCAGGTGCTCTTGACTCCAGGGCTGGTGCTCTATTTATTCACTGTGCCACCTAGACACCCCATATTATTTTCATTTCTATAGATGAAGAAAGTGAAGGGCAGATAAATTCATTATATTATTGCCCACAGTGGCAGAGGGAGCATGGAGAGTAATTTGTTCAGGTCTCCTATTAGACTTCAAGTCTAATACACCCATCCTGTTTATCACATAGGGATTCTGTGAGAATGAAATGAGATAACATTGCTGGAATTTGAACATCATAAAGTGTTACACATATGTAGGAGCAGTTGGCCTAGTAGATAAGTCTGCTGTGCTTGGAATGGGAAAGACCTGAGTTCAAATTTGGTCTAAGACACTTAATAGCTCTATGACCCCCTAGGCAAGGCATTTAACCTCTCTCTGCCTCAGTTTCTTTAACTGAAAAGTAGGTATAATAATCGTAATTGGACCTACCTTATAGGGTTTTTGAAAGGATTAAATAATCTCAAAGGAGATAATATTTGTAAAGTGCTTAGTACAGTACCTGGTATAAAGAAGGTACCTAATAAATGTTTGTTTCCAACCTGGAAAGACTTACATGAACTGATGCTGAGTGAAGTGAGCAGAACCAGAAGAACATCGCACACAGTAACAGCAACATTGTGCAATGACTAACCTTGATAACCTTAGCTCTTCTCAGCAGCACAGTGATCTAAGACAATTCCCAAAGGCTCATGATGGGAAATGCTATCCACACCTGGAGAAAGAACTATGGAGTCTGTGAAGTCTGAAAGCAGATCGAAGCATACTATTTTCACTTTTTTGTTTTTTTCTTTCTCGTGGTTTTCCCCTTTTGTTCTGATTCTTCTTTCACAACGTGACTAATGCGGAAATGTTTAATATGACTGTACATGTATAGCCTGTATCAAATTGCTTGCTGTCTCAGGGAGGGAGGGAGGAAGAAAAAAATTTGTAACTCACAATGTTATAAAAGTGAATGTTGAAAACTATATTTACATGTAATTGTAAAAAATAAAATACTATTAAATGAAAAAAACAAAAAACCCAAAAAAGTGTGTTTCCTTCCCTTTATTTCATAGTTCATGGATTTCCAACTAGAAGAGATCTTAGCACATATTTGGTTTAGCTTCTTCATTTTACATATTAGGAAAGTGAAGCCTAGTGAGACCTTGAGAGGCCAAGGAATTTGTGCAAGGTAATCTAGCTAATGGGTGCAAAAGTTGATACTTGAACACGTTCTATGGCTCTAAATCCCTCGACCAGGTCAAAAGACTGCACTAAAGGACCTAGAAGGCCACAGGTAGCCTTAAGGCTGCAGGCTCCCCACTCCTGCCCCGAACTCTCCACTGCACCATGCTCTCTCACTGTCATAAGCTCCTGCCCCATGGAAGAGTGGACCCATTAACTCTCAAACTTTAATTTTAGGAAGGAACTCAGCTCAGAACAACGGATTTTTCACCTGGCTGCACTATGGGAAATCTCTGATGTCTGTTACCTCCACCTTCCACCCCCCACTTTCCAACTTCCTTTTTGTATGTTATCTCCTCCCATTAAATTAAGATCTTTGAAGGCAGGGTTTGTTTGTTTTTTTTAATTTGTATCCCCAGCACTAAGCATAGTGCTTGCTCACTTAATAAATGTTTATTGACAATTGACTATCGCCTGCTTCTTTCTATTGGGGGATTAGGAGGTAGGAGAGGAAAAAAATGGTGGAGATGGCTGGGATGGAGTGAGAGCCCATGGTTTAGTCTCATTTAA
>NW_027186296.1:8631999-8669162 GCF_028583685.1 Petaurus breviceps papuanus | reverse complement strand
TGGGTTATGACCTCATGTGGGGTTATGTAACTGGATGTGGAGGTCATGAAAAATTTGGCAACAATAAAAGGCTTCTTGAAGGTGCAACAACCAAAAAATTAATTCAAAATCAAACACATAATGAATCTGAGGTGTTTCTGGCAGCACTTGCCCATATTGCATTGCTGCAGCATTGGTTCTGAACACACAGCATTTGTACTTTGCACTGCACATGCCTTCGTGCCACACAAAGCCAACAAACACTGCTAGAAATAGCTTGGCTTAGATTCAACACTATTATATATTATGAATTGCAGGTGTTTTTATTGTACAAACAAAATTTTAAAATGTATTTTGATTTAGGATGAGGACAGAATTTCCAACAATTTCTGAAATGTCCCTACATATACTTTTTCCATTTTGTACTACGTACTTATGTGAAGCGGTGTTCTCAGCATTGACGATTATAAAATTGAAATATTGACAAACTCTGAAAAACGTTGAAGATACTCTACATCCTGCCGGGTCGAATATTCTGCCAAGATTTCTTTATGTAAAAATAAACAAGCACTTCCATCTCATTAGTACATAAATTTGCTTTTGTCTTTAATAAATAGTAAAATGATATACCAAAGAATTGTTTTAAAATAAATTTCTTTATGATTATCAGTAAGTGTTTGATTTGTGTGCCTTTTTTATATACCTATATACCTAGAGTTGAGTAAAAATTTCTTGGGTGAAAAGGGGTCAGGTGTGGAAAAAGTTTAAGAAGCCCTACTTTAGAATTCTAAACTAGAAGAGAAGCCCCTAGGGACCAGTACAGAAAGTAGCAAAAGATCCAAGTCAAGCTGTCAGTCTCCCAGCCGCAGTATTGGACAGAAGGTGTTCAGGTGCTTAATGGTGCCATCCAGGTGCACAGGAACCAGCTGGAATCCAGGGGGATCGCCAGCTTCAGGGGGATCACAGGCCACAATGAAGGCTTTAACAAGGGAGGAATCCCTGTAGCGGCAGTTGGGGTATTTCCCAGAGGTGAGGTCACATTGAGTCATGGAAACTGCATTAGGGCTCTGATGACAATTCTCCTGGCCGTTCTTACAGGTTATGCTGGGGTATCCACAGACAACAGCCACATTTGGGAAAGAGTCATGGAGGAAGGTGTTAAGGGGTTTGCAGCGGTGGGTGTAAGAGTTAATCCTGCCCATGGCCTTGTTGCATTGGAGAGGGCTGGGCTGGACATGCTGAACTTGAAACCACTGGGCGGAGGTCAGGTTCTGAGGCTTTGCGCTGACTGGGACCTCCCACAGCCCCAGAAAGAGAAGCAAGAGGGGGCCTGAGCCCGCCAGAGCTGGTGCCATTTCTCCTACGGGGGAGGAAAAATGAAGGGGGCAGGGGGCAAGAAGCTATATGTTCAAGAATTCAGCGGCCCCCTGCTCTGGTTTCAGTACTGTCTCCTTAGCCAGCTGGGCACCCATCCCCATTTACCTCAATGGATCCCTAGATCCACTCATAACTGCTTCACACTCACTTATTCCACAATCTCCCTCTCTTATGTCATTTTATCTAATCTCCTCTCTATTCCCTTCACCTCACTGTCACCCTATGTTCCCTTCACCCCCCTGTGATCTATCCCCCTTCTTTCCACTATTCTGCTACATCCTTCACTGTGGGTTCACTGAGAGCAGGAGCAGCCTGTTTTTCTTTCCCAGTAGGTGCTTAATAAATGCTTACTGACTGTATTTCTATCCATTTTACTCTATGCTCTCCTCTCTACATAACACAACATTCCCTTCCCTGTGCTCCCATCTCTATACACCCTACTGTGCCTTTATCCTCATTCCCCTACTGACATCAATCCTCTTTGCCCCATTATATGTCTAGCTCCTCTCACCCTGCTATGCCCCTTCTCTCTTCACACCCTATTTTGCCTTCACCTTTATTTTCCTCCTGCCCTTTCTGCCCCCTTACTCACTCTGCTCCTGTCTCGGTTTTACCTCATTGTGCCCAACTCCCTACATACCGACTGTGGCCTTGGCTTACTTATATCACTACGCTCCCATCCCCACTGAATTATATAATTACCCTATGAAAAGTCATCTTTTCTCTTTATCCATCCTTTCCTCCCCTCCCCCCCATTCCTACAACACTTTCCTCCCTAAATCCTGTCCTACCCCAACCCCAGACAGCCATCACCTTTCATCACCCAGTCTTACTGAGAACAGCTTCTTGCTGCAAGTTGAATCCGGATGACTCTTGAGAAAATCCTGCAGTGTCTTCCTTGTTGGTTGTAGTTCTTACACAGCCAGCCTACTATGTGGTGGGCCAGAAGGATATGGGGATTGGTGGAGAGACTTTGTAATATTTGTGGCTGTCATATGCACCATACATCCCAGAAGAGTGACTGAAGCTAGCTACTTCCCGGTTTAGAGATCAAAGTCAGTCCCCGCCCCCCTCCCTTCCATGTGACCGGAACCAATGGGTACTATTTATGCCAGTGTTTATCAAAGGAGTTAATATGCCTGTCTTAACAAGTTCGGTAATGACAACACCCTAAAAACATACTCATCTTGTCATATTAAGAAAAAAAATATTTAATGGAGCACTCCCTTTCCTGATGCGTCAACCAAGTATGAAGGCCTGGAAAAGGGCCATGATTTCTCTCTCCCTGAGGGCCTTTCTCACCAGTGACACCAATAGGGCTCCTTGATGGTGGCATCAAGTGCTCTTGTCTTCCTGCCCTGAGAGAGTTACCCCATGCCTGCCTCTACAAGTCACTGTATACATGATTTCCTAATTGGGGTGGCACTGTTTACTCATGAGGATATGAAAGAAGAAGAGTTGACTCATCAAGGTTTTATGTGGATTCTGTACTATTTGGCCCCTTCATCTCCATCCCCAATAGTTATTCTGATGATGATGCAGTGCTTCCTAAGACTATTATCTGGGCCTCTTTTTTTGTTTTTCTGTCCAGGTACTGACCACTGCATTTCTTCAACAAAAATTTATCAAGTACCTACTATGTGCCAGGCATTATGTTAGGCATTGAGGATACAAAGATAAAAGTGAAAGTCCCTGCCCTCAAGGGGCTTACATTCAGTTGGGTGGCACATTATGTACCCAGAGAAGTAAATACAAAATAAACACCATCTTATTTTTGCAGGAGGAGAGGAGGGAGGGCAGTAGCAGTTGAGGAGTGGGAGGTCAGGGTAGGCCTTCTGTAGAAAATGGCCCTTGAGCTAGGCCTTCGAAAAGAATTAGGAATTCTAATTAGAAGTGAGAAAAAGAGTGTATCCAGGCATGGGCAACAGCCTGTGCCAGAGCATGGAGGTAGGAGGTGAGGAAGAGCTAGCAGGCTACTTTAACAATGGTGAATGGTTTTAAATTCCAAACAGTGGAACTTGTCTTTTCTCCTAGTGTAAGAAGTAGCATCTTGAGTAGAAGAGTGACATGGTCAGACCTGTGCTTTAAGAACATCAATTTGGGGGCGGCCAGGTGGCTCAGTGGGTAAGAGCACCGGCTCCAGTGTTGGGATGACCTGGGGATCAAATCTGGGCTCAGATACTCAGCACCACACCCAGAAATAACTGGCCGTGTAACCTTGAGCAAGTTACTTAACCCTGATTGCTTTAAAAAAAAAAAAAACATCAATTTGGCAGAAGTGTGGGGAATGAATTGGAGATGGGAGTGACTGGTAACAGGTAGACCAATTGAGAGGTTTTTGTAATTTCTTGGGCAAGAGGTGATGAGGACATGAAAATTATGGTGATAGTTGTGTGAGTGTGGAGAACAAGAAAGATGTAAGACATACTGTGGAGCAGAATGGGTCATACTGGCCATAGATTGGATGTGAGGGTTGAAGGAGAAGGAAGAGTTGAGTGTGACTCCAGGGATGCAAATCTGTTTTAACTAGAAATAAGGAAGTTAGAAAGAGGATAGAGTTTTAGGGAAATGAAAGTGATTTCTGTTTTGAGATGACTATAGGACATGAAGTTGAGAATGTCCAAAAGGAAGTTGGGGATGCAGGAGTGGGCCTCAGGAGAGATTGGAGCTACATATAGAAATCTGAAAGTCACATACTTAGAGAGGATAACTTAACTTATGGGAGCTAATGAGGTCACTGAGAAAGAAAGTTGATAGAAGGAAAATATCTCAGAACAGAGCCCTGGAGTATGGTCACAGAAAGGGGGTGAGACAGAAAGGATGGTGAGACATAAAGGGGGTGAGACATAAAGTCCAACAAGGAAGACTGAAGGGTGGCCAGCCAGGTAAAACAACCAAAAGAAGTAGGTATTACCAAAACCCAGAGAGAAGTGAGTATACAGGATGAGATGATAAAGGTGTCAAAAGCTGTAGAGAGGTTAAGAAGTATGAAGACTTCTGAAAGGCCATAGTATTTGCAAATTAGGAGATCACTGCTAATCTTGGAAAGAGAAGATTCAATTGCACCATGATGTCAGAAGCCAGAGAGAAAGGGGCTGAGAAATGAGAGGAAAGAGGAGGCAATGAGTGAGAGACATTTTGTTTTTGTTCTTGGCTGTGGAAGGCAGAAGATATCAGATGAAAGCTTAAAGTGAAGTGACTTGGCCATGGTCAAACAACCATCAGGCTTAGATCTGGGACTTGAACAGCAGATCCATTATGCCATGAACTGAGCTCTACTGATTCTTCTCAGAACTCCATGGTGCCTCTGTATCAAAGCAGCAAAATATTATGGAAAATGCTAAGTGACAGTGAGAGGATAAGGTAGTATTCAGTGTTACCCTGGAATAGAAGCATTAGTAAGGATTTGGAGTCAGGGGACTGTAGCAGCAAGCACCCCAGTGTTCCCATGGTGGCTGCCAGCACAGGTTCTTGGATCTGCTTTGATAAAGGAAAGCAACTCAAAATGGGTTAACAAGCTTACTTTAATCTGTCAGACATATATCGTTTACCTTGTTCAGGGGAAAAAGGTCAGCACCCCAAACTTCAAAGTATACAGGCAGAATTATCAAGACAGAAACAGATCAAGTAGACAGCTTTCCAAACTGTCCAACCATTACATCCATACCAAATCAACATCTGGGTTTTTCAAAGCCAGGGGGCTCTGGACAACGGCTTCCCAGAATCCAGATCAAATCACAGAACACTTCTCAAAGTGAGCCCCAAAACAAAGCTACACATCAGGGCTTATATAGCCTTCTCCTGGCTCAGAGAATGTAACAACCTTCTGGACCCACTGGCCAACCAAGAAGTATCTACTGAAAAACAAGCCTCCCACTCCAGGCTCCAGGTGCACTTTAGCCTAGGGGCAGGGAAGATCTTTAAAATTTACATTCCCATTACAGGGACTTGGGCTCAGACCTACCACTTGTGTGACTTTGGGGAAGTCCCTTAACTTCTCTGGTCCTCAATTTCTTCATATAGAAAATCAAGGCATCCTTTCTGGTTATAAATCAAAGTATGGGGTACATTCTCTGATTCTCAGATTGGAGCCCAGATTCTCCTTCTTCTGTTACAACACTATTCAAGATCCTCAATAGTTCCTTCATTATGGCTTAAGCTCAGCATCAGTCATGGGTTGGCCAGCAATGGTCAATGGTATAACCACTGGTGGCTAGATAACCTGTTGTTGATTGAGAACTCAGCCAGCTACAGATGGGGACTGAAGGAAGCAGATGAAGTAATTTCCTCCTGTTTCATGTATTTAGGTGTCTCCCTCCTGAATCACTTCTAGGACTTCATTAGTATATAGTAATTGCACAGGTATTCAGTGGGATGGAATGTTAGCTTAGATCAAAGCTTACAGCATCTAGGAATTTAGGGCTAGGGTTAGAATTCTGGTCAGTAAGCTAGGGCAAAGGTTTGCAGCAGGATTTTTCTTGGGGGCCCAACAGAGACAGGAAAGCAACAGGGAGAGGACCACCACTGTGGATCAAGAGAAGGGCAACTGTGGTGAGGGGCAGAGGGAGTCAGGCGATCGGCTGTGTTAGAATGAGCTGGAAAGGGAGACATGCCACTAGATGGCAGAAGAGGTTAAGGGACGTTGTACATGACAATTCACTAATTGCCTTTTCTGGGGCCTGAGCTCTTGGACCACACCTTCCTTTGCTTTCTTAAGAACTCTGAGTAAATGTGACCCTAGGTATAGAGAACTATGCACATGATAGGGAAGATGCCAAGACATTTTATGCCTAAGAATCCTTGATTTAGAACAGTCTGTTCATCAGTAGAAGTTATTGACTTGAGACAACAGACGGGTGGAGACTTGTGGTGGGGTGGGGAGGGAGGCTAGTAAAGGAGCTAAATTTGATTCCTAGCTAGAACCGTTTATTTATTCTTGAAATGCAATGTTTCCCCATCCTGATTCCCTCCAACCTCTGTCACTGAGTTTACCCATCATGGTATTGGAGAGGCTGGATGGCACAGTGAATGGAGCCACGGACTTGGGTTCAGATCCTTCTTTAGACACTCACTAGCTTGTGACCATTGGCAACCTGTCTGAGCCTAAGTTTGCAAAAAGGAGAGAGACTATAGTACAAACCTCACAGGGCTGTTGGGAGGCTAAGAGGAGAGAATAAATGCAATATACTTTCCAAGCTTTAAAGTCTTAGGTGAATGTTAATTATTATTTCCTCCTCTCTTTCTCCATTTGAATTGCCTTTGTGGGAGATGAAATTAAATTAACACATTTCCCTACTGCTTTGGAGCAAAGAAGCAAAACCAACATGTATGAAGATATTCATGGTCTATGTGTATACAGGGACAAAGTCAGGGACTGGGTATATTATTTTGTTGGTATAGGTAACTCCTAAATGAGGTACTCCTTCTACCAATACAACACCTTTTCTGCAATTTAGCCCCCACCCCTCTATATATGCATATATATATATATATATATATATATACACAAATAATTTAGTTAAATATTTTCCAATTACATGTAAAATTTTTTTCAACAATAATATTTTTTATATTTTGAGTTTCAAATTCTCTCCCTCCCTCCTGCTCCTCTGCCCTCTGTGAGGGGGGCAAGCAATTTAGTTTGATTATATATGTGAGGGCATACAAAACATATTTCTCTATTAGCCATGTTTCTTCAACTTAGTCTTAAAGAGTTGCCTAAAGCATGGCTTAGAGGTTAAATAACTTGATCAGGGTCTCAGAGTCAGTATTTGTCCAAGGGAAGACTTGAACCCAAGTCTGAAGCTGGCTCTCTATCCATTGTAACATACCCTTTCTCTGTATGCCTATACATTAAACTCGAAATGGAAAATGGAATCCATTACCCGCACATGTGTAATCTACTTATACCATCATCACCATCTGGATTCTGCTGATGAAGAGAGATTCTCCCTGCCTGGCTTATCCAGATCACAGGCTGAGGTCCTCTTTGGCTCATTTTGCACAAACACACAGCCACGAAGAAGAGTGTTCAGTGTGATCTGTTTTTTTCCCCTTCATTTGCCCCGGCTGCATTTTTAAAGAGTATTTTCACCAAGAAGAGAAAATGTCAAGGATAGGGGAACAAGAGGAGGTAGGCAGAGGGCCAAGGTGGAAAGGTCAGAGAGGAGCTGCAGGAGGCCAGCATTGGGGGGGAGAAGAAAAGGGGAAAATGAGCCAGAAAAGAAGCTGCCTCTGTGCATGGGAATTGAGAAAGCTGGCCTAGTCTCGCTCCCATCCTATCAGCCATGTCGCTGATGGTGGCCCAGTCTCTCCCCAGGGGGCCCGCAGCTGGCAGTTAAAGTAGCTGGGGTGAGTGTTGTGCAAATCCCAACCCATGCCAAGTGGACCTCTGCCTCTTTTTAGGGTAGGCCAACAGCAGCTGTTTCTTGATGCTTTCATGGGGGGGGGGGATAAAGATGGTGTCAGAGACATGAGGAACTGACTGCCATTTACTCTTCTGAAATGAATCTGAATTTAAAAATTTTCTTCTTGATATCACCTTTATTTCTGGACATACACTTTTACTGTCCTCTACCCAGCAAGCCATACCTTATAACAAAGAAAAGAAAATAGGGGAAGGGGAGAGAAGCAGCTCAACAGAATTAAGCAACATACTGACCAAGTGTGACAGTATAGGGACTGTTCCATACCCATAGTCCCCCACCTCTGTAAAGAAAGGAGACTGACCTCCATGTGTCTTTTTGCTTTCCTTATAGCCTTTGGGTGGTGAGCATAGATATTTAGGAAAACCCCAAAGACATGGATGGTCTATTGAGGCAGGATCATATTCAGTCTTACATATTCCATTTTTTCTTGTGGAAAGATTAGCTGATGTATACAGATGGAAAACTACCTATTTTTATTATGTACCAAGGTGGTGTCAGAGATGGGACTATTTTTTGTGGAAAGGTTAACAGATGTATGGAAATGGAAAGTGACCTACTTTTATTATATAGTGAGATGTGTCAGAGATGGGACCAGAACCCAGGGTTCCTGGATGCCTATGGTTCCCTCCCCATTGGATACCATGTCTCCTGTTCCCTTGACTCACAGGGCCTGGAGGAGAGATAGCCATACTGGGTTCCCATTCTGGTGGCTCCAAGGCCATTCCAATAGAAGCCCCAACAACCTCTCTTCTTTTGAGATTATGAAATCTCTCTATACCATCCTCTCCCTGTCTTTGCTGCTATCATCTACTAAATCTCCAGGGCATTTTCAGTTTTCTCAGTGACTTCCATTTCCAGCTCACCATCTTCCTTTTCATCCTAGCCCCTGCCATCATCCTTGGAGAATTTAATGTTCAAGTCAAAGAACATTCTAACAAACTGACCTCTGGATTCCTTTACCTCCTCAACTCAAAACCTCCTTCCCCATCCTAATTCAGACACAAGCGACAAAACCATATCCTAGACCATCCCCTCTAGAGGAATTGTGCTACCTCCAGAATCTCCACTTTGGAATTCTACTCTTAATCAATGAATCAATATGTGCCAGATAGTATGCTAAACTCTGGATACACAAAGAGGTGTGTGGGGGGGAAGGGCCTGCCCTCAAAAAGCTCACACTCTCTGAGGCTACAACCTCTGATCCTTCTATCTACCTTCCCCTTTCCATTCTGAAATTGCTCCTAGCCCTTATCAGGGCTGCTGGTGGATGTGTTCATCCTCTCCTAACCCATATCCGACTAAGGCATCACTCTCCTTAGTCCCTGTAGTTTTGCTTGTCAACTCTGAAGCCTCACTAGATACCACCCCAGTGAGGAAGCATGAATAGTACGGTAAAAAGAACACTAACTTTGGCATCAGAGGATGTGAGCTCATAATCCTGGCTCTACCATTTACTAAGTCTGCGACAATGAACATTTCACTGAACCTCCTGGTTTTTTATCAGTAAAATGAGAAGGGTTGGACTATATAACCTCTAAGATCCCTCCCATTCCTGATCTGTATCCTGATTATCCCTAGATAACTCCTATCAGTCAATAAGCATTTTTTAAGCACCTAAGATATTCCAGGCACTCTACTAAGTGGTGAGGATATAAACAGAGGTAAAAGACCATCCCTGCCTTATAGGAGCTCACAATTTAATGGGGGAGACATCAAGCACACACATATGTAGCATAGAAAGCTATATTCAGGAAATACTTAAAAGAGGAAAGGCACTGTAATTAAGAGGGGTTTCTTGTAGGAGATAGGATTTTGATTGGGACTTGAAGGAAGTCAAGGAAATCTGTGGTGGAAATAAGGAAGGAGAGCCTTCCAGGCATGAGGAACAATCAGAGAAAATGCCGAGAGTGGAAAGATTGAATAGGTAGTTTGAGAAAAGGAAACCAGTGAGAAAAGGAGACCAGTGTCACTGGATCAAAAGTACACGGAGGGAGTAAAAGGTATAAGAAAACTGGAAAGATGGGGGCTGTGGGGAGGTAAGGTTCTGAAGGGCTTTGATGTACTGATTCCAGAGTTGATAGGGAGCCACTGGAATCTACTGAGTGGGGGTAGGGATGACATGACTAAATTTACTATTTAGGAAAATCACTATGGCTGCTGAGTGATGAATGGACTGAAGTGAGGAGGGATGAGCAGCTGGGAGGATAATGTTTCCCTCAACAGTAAGAGGGAAATTTAGAAGTGGGGAGGATTTGAGGGAAAAGACAATGAATTCCGTTTTGCACAGGTTAAGTTTAAGGTGCCTACTGGATTATTCAGTTGGAGATGTCTTAATAAGCAGCTGGAGAAGTGAGACTAGAGGTCAAAGGAAAGGATAAGTCTGGATAAGGACATCTGGGAATCATCAGCATAGAGATGGTATTTAAATCCATGATGAGATCACCAAGTGAAATGAAGAAAAGAGGGCCCAGGACAGAGGGACACAGAAAGATAGAAGGTGTGACCAGGATGAAGATCTTGAAATGAGATTGAATTGGAGCAGTCTGCTAAGTAGGAGACCCTCTGAATTGTTTTGTTACTCTAAGAGACCCATAGATGCTATAGATTACTAGAGAAAATCATGAAACTGAGCCAATTCTCTACCTGCCAGCAAGGCAGTCACTGGGGTTCCAAGTGTGGACAGGGCCCAGAGACTGTTTCTTTATTGTTATATGGTACTTTGAACTGGTCTGGCCATTAAGCTCAGTGGGCTGGGGGGGGGAGGGGAAGTGTGATCCTCCTTACTGGAGGTATTTAAGCACAGGCTGTGTGGCCACTTGTCAGGTAGCTGCTGTAGTGAGAATACCTTTTCAGAGGTCCCTTTTAACTCTCAAATTCTGTGATTCTGTAATGCAGCCAAGTTTGTGTTTATGATCTTTCAACAGGCTAACCTGGTAGCTCCCCAGTGATAGCCTGTATCACAACTGCCTGTGCATCCCTTTGACAAATGTTGCCACTGGCAGCAATGGGGCTTTGGATGTCTGTAATCTGTCTCTGGGAATTCCGATCACGCAAATAAATAATGCTCTACCAAAAGTAGGTCACTAGTATAACCTTTAATGGATAACAGAACAATTAATATTATAGCAGGAAACCTTTGATTAACAACAACAAAAAAGATTTTGTCAATTCAATGGCCCACTTTTTAAGGGAAAATTCTAGCATAGAGAAAAAATAGAATTTGACATGTAGTACAAAAAGAGACCATAAACCGCCAAAAAGATGTGGAATGAGAGTGGGATAGGGTTAAGCAAGGGTTCAACAAGAAGACGGCTGTTGGGCCAAGTTTGGAAGGAGAGGCTCTATATTGGGAGATTATTCAAATTCAAGTAACATATGGTAATAATGTAAGGACCTCCACTGCATGTTGGGCAGTGTACTGGGCTAAGCACTGGGAGAAATTTGAAAATAGGTGAATTCTAGTCCCTGCCCATCCACAGCTTAAAGGGGGGAGATAAATACAGTGTACACATAAATAGCTAAAGTACAAATTCATACAAGGTCAGCATGGAATGGAATGAAATAACATCTATTAAGCATTTCCTATGTGCCAGGCAAAGAAGAGGGAACAAAAAGAAGTGCTTTGGAAGGTCAGAAAAAAGAAAGGTTATTTTCTAACTTGGGACATCAAGGAGGAAGTGACATTTGAGGAGGGTGATAAAGAATGGCTATAATTCAATAGGTAGGTGGGGGTAGGGAATTCCAGGTTAAGGGAACAAAGACAAATTGTTGGGAAAGCAACAATATGTATGCAAATTTGTCTGGAATAGGACACATAACACACATGAGGCTGAAAATGAAGGTTGGACTCGTGCTCTTGGAGAGCCTTGAAAACCAGGTGAAATCATTGTTTTAGAATCAGAGATGGTAGAATCATAGAGTTTGGTCCAATCCCTTCATTTTACAACTCAAGAAATGGAGACCCAGGAAATTAAGTGACTTGCCCAGGGCCACACAGGCAAGACTCAGAGGAAGGACCTCTGGCTCTGAGTTGGGTCTTTATTTTATCTGAGTCAGTGTTTGCTTCCCTTTATGTGGCAGTCAAAAGGAACCACTGCAGGGTTTTAAGTAGAAGAATGATGTGATCAAATCTGTTTACTGGATAAGGATAGGGACTAAACCTTTGATTTCCACAGGTGAAGACACTCCCTCTACCAGTGCACATTGGCACCTTTTTATTCTCTTAGAGGATTGCCTAGAGCACAGAGTAGTTAAGGGACTTAAACAGTCACATGGTGTGTCAGAAGTGAAACTTGAACTCAGGACTTCCCAGAAGATATTAAAAGATTAAACAGAAAGACAGTGAAGGACAGTTGAGAGAGAAAGTAGAATTAGGGAGACCAGTTAGGAGGCTATTGTAGTAGAGATAAGAATAATAGTAATAATAGTAATTTAAATGACTCTTAAGGTTTACAAAATACTTTACATGCAAGTCTGATCAAATCATCCCCCTACTTAATAAACTACAGTGGCTTCCTATAGTCTCAGGTGCAAATACGAAAAGTTCTTTGGTATTCAAGGCCCTTCATAACCTAGACCCCACCTTCCTTTCCAATCTTCTTGTGCATTACTCCCCAATGCACTTTTCCATCCAGTGACACAGGTCTCCATCTTTCAGCTCTGGTCATTTTCTCTGGCTGTCCCCCGTGCCCAGAATGCTTTCCTGTCCTGAATCCCACTACCTACCTCCTTTAAGTCCCATCTAAAATTCCACCTCCTACTTCCCCCTTCCCTCTGTTAATTACTTCCTATTTATCCTGATATTGGTTCCCAAACTTATTTGACCTACTGCTCACTTAAAAAAAAAAATTACTCACTGCCCCTCTGGACAGACCTACACAACTTGGCAGTGGGGAGGGGCCAAAATTAAAATAGGTTAAACTTCTTCGACCTTCAGATAGGTTTTTAGTGGCTCACTTTCCAAGTAAAGGTATAATGATGGTTGGTTGTTTCGGATCATACGACAAGCGGGAGAGTGGGCTCAGTAGCAACCCACCTGCCAAAGTACAGGACAAGCACAATAGTGACTGTGGAAGGCAGGTTAAGTGGGACTTGTGCCACTTATTACAAAGCACTCATTACATCTTTACTTTCTTTTACATCCTCTACATTTTTCCTGGGCCACCAGAAATCCTTTGGCAGGCAGCCAGGGGCCTGCAGGCCCTATGTTGTGCAGGTCTACGTTAGGTTTACCCTTATTTTTAGTGGATGCCCCCCCCCAGTTGTACCCCAGGCTACTATTTTCCCCCCTGGCCTGTTCCAGTGTTCCCCAGGGGTCAGTATCGCACACTTAGGGAACCTATGCGTGTACCTAGTTTGTTTTGTATATATTTACTTGCATGTTGTCTCCCCAATTTGACTGTAAGCTCCTTGAGGGGAGGTGCTGTTTTCTCTTTTTGTTTCCCCAGCACTTAGCACAGTGCTTGACACACAGTAGGCAAGTAATAAATGTTTTTTGAATTTACATATTATATCTCATTTTATTTTTACAACAACCCTTGGGAGGTAGGTGCTATTATTCACTTCACAAATGGGAATACTGAGGCAGAAAATGATTAAATGACTGGCCTAAGGCCACACAGCTAGTAAGCATCTGGAGTTAGATCTGAACTGGGTCATCCTGATTTCAGGGTCAGCGCTCTAGCCACTGTACCAACTAGATACCTTGCAAGGAATCTGAACTGAGATACTGACAATGAGAGGAGGGAATGGATACAAGAGATATTTCAGAGGCAGAATTCAAAGGATTTGGGCAACTGATTGTATATAAAAGGTGAGGAAGAGGGAAGAGTCAGGGAGAGAGTGTAAGTTTAGAGCAGAGGTAGGGAACCTGTGACAGTCAAAAGGCCACACTTAAGGATTTAGAAGGCCGTATGTGGCCTTAACGCTGCAGGTTCCCCCACCCCTGGTTTAGAGAGCAGATGAAAGAGAAAGTTGCAGCAAGGCATGGAAAAAAATGAAGGAGTTAGGAGGAGGAGAGGGTTAGGGGAAAAGATAGTAAATTTGGTTTTGGACACACTGGTTTGGTTAAAGTTTGGGTGGGACATTCAGATATCCCTTAAGCAGTGGGAAATGGTCATAAATTTGGGTTGTGATAGCTGAAGAATAAAGAGTAGTTAATATACTGAAGGAGAGAAGGAGTTGGGGGGAAAAAAAGAACCTGAGGTTAGACCCTTATAGAAGTATGAAAGACTTGTTCTAGAGGGTTAGAAAAAGGAAGGGGAACTGTAGAAAGGCACAGAAAACTTATAAGTCTTGGCTGGGAAGGAGGGGGTATTTGAGTGGTGTTTTAGGAGGTCAGGCTTAGGATTTTTTCTAGCTGTCCATTATTTATTTTTGGAGGAGGGAGGGAAAAGGAGAAAGAACACCTTGACCACCAGCTATCACGGAGGATTAGGAGAGTAGAGATCTGGAACCTGGAAGGAGTGGACAGTCAGCAAATAAGTAGGTGATTAATCACCTACTGTTTGCAAGGCATTGTGCTAAATGTGATATAAACAAAGGCAAAACAGTCCTGCCCTTGAGGACCTCACAATTTAATGGGGGAGACAACAAGCAAACAACTATGTATGAACAAGTTATATGTAGGATAAATGAGAGGGAAGCTCTGTGATGCAGTGGTTAGAGTACTAGTAAGCTCAGTCACTTACTAGTTGTGTGACCCTGGGCAAGTCACTTAACCCTGTTTATCTCAGCTTCTTCATTTGTAAAATGAACTGGAGAAGGAAATGGCAAACCACTCTATCATTTTTGCCAAAAAAAAAAAAAAAGCCAAAACCAAATGGGATCATGAAGAGTTAGACATGACTGAACAGCAGTGAACATCAACACACAAGAGAGATTGGGAAAGGCTTCCTGTAGAAGATGGGATTTTAGTTGGGATTGAAGGAAGTCAGGGAAATCAGTGGTGGAGATGAGGAAAGAGAGCACTGCAGGCACGAGGCAGAGCCAGAGTAAAAGCCCAGAGCTGAGAGACTGAATAGCTTATTTGAGAACAGGCAAGGAGACTAGTATTACTGGATCAAAGAGTACATGGGGAGTATATAAAGTTTAAGAAGACTAGAGGGGGCAGAGCCAAGATGGTGGAGTAAAAGCAGGGACTTGTTTCAGTTCCCCCCCAAATGCCTCCAAATACCTGTAAAAAATGACTCTGAGAAAATTCTGGAGCTGTAGAACCCACAAAATGACAGAGTGAAACAAATTTCCAGCCCAAGTCAACCTGGAAGGTTGATAGGAAGTCTGTTGCACCAGTGTGAGTACAATCCATTGTGGGCTATGCTGGCACAGACGGGGCACAGATGGGTTGGAGCGGGCCTCAGGGGACTGAATCACTGGTAGCTGTGGCAGTTTCCAGACTTCTCAATCCACAAACGCAAGAGACAAGGTCTTTGAAAGGTCAGTAGGAAAGGACTGTGGGACCTGGGTGAGAGAAGAGTGCAGTCTAGCTCCTGCCCCAGGATGGAAAGAGGAGCTTGGTCAGACCCCAACCCTGGGGTGGTGGAGGCTGCAGTGACTGCTTACTGAGCTCTTGGCTCACAGACAGTGGGAGGATCAAGTGGCTGAGTCGGGGATTGCATGGATCTCTTCACTGGTTCTGAGACAGGATTCTCTTGCTTTGCCTTTACTTCAATCTGGGTTACAATTCTTGGGTGGTGGTCCCAGAGTGAGGAGGAGCACTGGTGCGGTGGAGCTTGTGGTGGCAGTGGAAATTCTCTTCACAGTTCCAAGGCAGAAAAGAGTGCTTGTGGTCACTCACAGACCAGAGCACAGGCCAGGAGAGGAGTAAACACCTTTCCTTTGATCATACCACCTTAAAAGAACTGAAAATTTATAGGTCCCTAGAAGTAGCTCTGAAAACAGATGCACAAAACCCCTGAAGCTTGGGACCCCCCCACAATGGAAGCAGAATCCTATCTTAATAAACAGTTAAAAAGTCAAGTAATTGGCTGGGGAAGTGAGCAAAAAGCGTAAAAAAAGCCTTAGACTATAGAATTTTACTTTGGTGTTAAAGAAAATCAAAACATACAACCAAAAGAAGAAACAAAGTCAAAGCCCCTACATCCAAAGCCTCCAAGACAAATATGAATTGGTTGCAGGCCATGGAAGAGCTCAAAAAGGATTTTGAAGATCAAGTGAGAGAAGTAGAGGAAAAAGTGGGAAGAGAAATGTAAATAATGCAAGAAAATCATGAAAAACAAGTCAACAACTTGCTAAAGGAGACCCCAAAAAATACTGAAGAAAATAACACTTTAAAAAATAGACTAACCAAAATGGAAAAAGAGGTTCAAAAACTCAATGAAGAGAAGAATGCCTTAAAAAGCAGAATTGGCCAAGTGGAAAACGAGGTCCAAAAGCTCACTGAAGAAAATAATTCCTTAAAAATTAGAATGGAGCAAATAGAAGCTAATGACTCTATAAAAAAATCAATAAATTATAAAACAGGGGAGGCTAAGTGGCCCAGTGAATAGAGTACCTGCCCTGGAGTCAGGAGAACCTGGGTTCAAGTCCGGCCTCAGACATTTAACACACACACACACACACACACACACACACACACACACACAAAACTAGTCATGTGACCTTGGGCAAGTCACTTAACTCCAATTGCCCTCCAAAAAAAAAAGCTAAAAAAAATTATAAAACAAAGGCAAAAGAATGAAAAAATAGAAGACAATGTGAAATATCTTATTGGAAAAACTGAACTGGAAAATAGATGCAGGAGAATTTTAAAATTGTTGGACTACCTGAATGTCATGATCAAAAAAAGAGCCTAGACATCATCTTTCAAGAGATTATCAAGGAAAACTGTCCTGATATTCTAGAATGAGAGGGGAAAATAGAAATGGAAAGAATCTACTAATTGCATCTTACAAGGAAATTGTGATCCCAAAAGTTAAATTCCTAGGAATATTGTAGTCAAATTCCAGAGTTCACAGGTCAAGGATAAAATACTGCAAGCAGCCAGAAAGAAACAATTCAAGTATTGTGGAAACACAATCAGGGTAACACAAGATTTAGCAGCTTCAACATTAAGTGATCAGAGGGCTTGGAATATGATATTCCAAAGGTCAAAAGAGCTAGGATTAAAACCAAGAATCACCTATCCAGAAAAACTGAGTATATAATCCTTCAGGGGGAAAAATGGAATTCAATGAAATAAAGGACTTTCAAGCATTCTTGATGAAAAGAAAAAAAATGAAAGTAAGAGGTAAGAGAGGAATATACTAGGAGAAGGAGAAAGGGAACAGTAGAATTGGGTAAATTATCTCACATAAAAGAGGGGGAAAAAACTTTTACAGTGGAGGGGAAGAAAGGGGAGGTGAGAGGGAATGAATGAACCTTACTCTCATTGGATTTGGCTCGAGGAGGAAATAACATATACACTCAATTGGATATGGACATCTATCTTACCCTACAGGAAAGTAGGGGGGAAGGGGATAAGAGAAGAGGGGATGATGGAAGGGAGGGCAAATGGGGGGAGGGAATAATTGGAAGCAAACACTTTTTAGGAGGGACAGGGTTAAAGGAGAGAACAGAATAAATGGGGGGTAGGATGGGATGGAGGAAAATACAGTTAGCCTTTCACAACATGACTACCATGCAAATATTTTGCATGACTGCACATATATGGCCTAATTTGAATTGCTTGCCTTTTCAATGAAGGTAGATGGAGGAGGAAAGGAGAGAATGTGGAACTCAATTTTAAAAACAAATGTTAATAATTGTTTTTACATGCAACTGGGAAATATATAGACAATGGCATATAGAAATCTATCTTGCCCTACAGGAAAATAGAAGGGAAGGGGATAAGAGAAGGGGGGTGGTGCTAGAAGGGAGCACAGATTGGGGAAAGAGGTTATCAGAAGGCACATTTTGGGGTAGGGGTAGGGGAGAGATGGGGAGAAAATTTGGAACTCAAAATCTTGTGGATGTGAATATTGAAAACTAAAAATAAATTAAAGAAAAAAGGTCTGAAAATAAAACAGGGCAGAGAGAGGGGGGAAAAAGACTATAAAGGAAGGGATTGGACAGCAAGATTATGAAGGTCTTCGAATACCAAACAGAGGACTTTGTATTCGATCCTGGAGGTGATGGGAAGCCACTGGAATTTATTGAGTAGGAGTGTAATATGGCCAGATCTGCTTGTTAGGAAAATCACTTTGGTGGCTGAATAAAGGATGGACTGGAGTGGGGAAAGGCTTATGACAGGCAGACCAGCAGCAGGCTATTGCAACAGTCTAAGAGTGAGGAGAGAGGCTTGTACCAGAGAAGGGGGAATAGTTGAGAGATGCTGCAGGCCAGGGCAATAGATAGGATATTGGGGGTGTGCAGTCAAAGATGATACTAGATTGTGAACTAAGGGACTGGGAGGATAATGTTGCCTTTGACAGTGACAAGTTTGAAAGGGAGGAGGGTTTGGGGTGGGTAGGCAAAACAATGAATTCAGTTTTGTTAACTCATGTTGAGTTTAAGATGTCTACAGGATATCCAGTCAGGATGTCTAACAGGCAGTTGGAGATTCGAGACTGAAGGCTGGATAAAGTAGATTGAGTCATGGGCATAGAGATAATTGAATCCATCTGAGCTGATGAGATGAAAAAGTATAGGAGAAGTCCAAGTGAATGAAGAACCAGAAACGACTATCCAAAAGGAGCAGATGGGCAGTAAGAGAACCAGGAGAAAGAGGACTAGAACCCGAGAGAAAAAAAGAGTATCAAAGAGAAAGAGGGTGATTGATAGCATCCAAGGCTGTAGAGAGGTCTAGAAGTATGAAGACTGAGAAAAAGCCACTGGATTTGACAATTAAGGCTTCACTGGAAGAGACAAGGTGGTTAGGTGGAAGCCTTGTGCTTTGCTTAACTTTAATCCAATTATCAGCTACTTTACCTCCTCCCCCCCCCCCCCCCGGGAATATAATAAGTGAGCTCTGGCCCAAACTGCCCAGAGGCTATCGCCATCTGCATTTCTCTCAGTTGTTTGTGGCTGTTCTTGTTAGTCCTTCATTCTGGAAGAGAACCATGACATCTGGAAGGTGAAGTCAATGCACCTGAATTGGATTTAAGTAATGGAGGACTGTGCAAGGCCACTAGCCTCACTTTCTCCTCTGGAGTCATCTGGATCCAGAGGCAAGATATAGATCGGGATGACTGGAGAGGGCCCTGGTTGTAGTGGGAGACCACGGCCTTTTTAAGCTAAGGTCTTTCTCAGGTTTCACTTTGACTGAGGCAACATCCCTTCAGTGATTAAGGTTAGGTAAGGACTAAGACAGAGAATGGCCTCTATTACCTAGTCTTTTAAAGAAAATCAATCTGGGAGGCGAAGACCCTCAGGGTTTCTGGTCAAAACAGAAAAAACTGTTACTTACATTCATTCTGAGTCAATGGGGCCAAAACTATGACCAAGCAGAGCTTGGCCTGGGACCTACTGTTGGCCAATAAATGAGAGCCAGAGTGATCTAAGTCAAGGACCTTAAGAAAAAATCTAACCCTTAAATCCCAAGATATCTCACAAGGTTTCAGCTATCAAAATGTACATTCCTTTGGGCAGAGGGTCCACAAGTAAAGGTATGATACCCTATGTGGACAGAGGGAAGAGGAGGGGAGAAGGAGCTGTGTTGCCCAACTGGCCAGTTCCAGTTGGGTCCTCAGTGGGGCAGCTCCTATTACTACTCACAGAGGCTGTTGTTTGTTCTTTGTTCTGGAAGAGAACCATGACATCAGGGAGGTAATGCCCTGACATGCAAGTGAATTGGATTTAAATGAGGGAGGCTGTGCAAAGCCATCACTTTCTCCTCTGGAGTCAGGTTCAGTGGCAAAACCTAGAGCAGGACAACTGGAGATAGCCCTGGATGCAGTGGGAGACCTTGACCTTTTCAAGTTAAGGTCTTTCTCAGGTCTCAGTTTGACTCTGTTGTTCACATCAAGCCGAAAGCCAATGCCGACATCAGCTTACTCTCTGGGGTTTCATCTTTATTTGGCTGGGTAAATGAACCTCTGAGATGAATTCCCTCAGACTGTGACTGCTGGGGAGGCAGAAGCTAGAATAAGAGAAGGGCCTTAGTGACCAGAAGCTCAGTTCTTGTGAAGTCCATTGCAAGGTTTAGGTTCAGAGAGTTACATGAGCAGGAAGCCCTCCACATGGTCTTTTCTCCAAAGCACCTTGGTATGAAGGGGGCAAAAAAACATCCAGGGGTACCCATGATAAATCAGAATTGTAGCACCTCAGGAGTTGGTCTCCTCATCTATCTCCTGGCTGGCCACTCTCCTCAGCATGGGGGTGACCTCTGTTCCAGTCCCAAGGCAATATCTAGTGTTTGCATAGACCTGGAGATAAGGCAGTGAAACTGCCAGATTGTTTCCTGGGGGTTGTGGAGGTGGGGGTAGGGGTGGGGAGAGAATAGTTCTGGTGGCTAAAACCTTACTGTCGATGGGAAGAACCAGTCTGCAGACTGGTGACACTCATCCAGACCAGAAAAACTATACCCCGTGGCTCCCCTCCCACCCACATACACTTTGAGGTAGTAGACAGGGAGGGTGGAAAGGTAGGTCAGGGACCCATTAATGTTTTTCTTAGAGGTTCTGACCTAGAATCTGAATCCAGGTGAATGATGCTGGTCCAGTGGGAAGAGATTGGGTGCTACAATCTCAGCTGGCATATGGAAGAGAGTTCTTACAGACATGTTTCTGAACCTAAAGGCTTAAATAGGAAACTCTATAAACTGTGCCAGGCAGGCCCCAGAGAGTGGGAGAGAAAGGGGCATCTGAGTCACTCTCTGTTCCTACTAGGGAGCATTTTGTTCTCCATAAACTAAACAGTCCTTTTCTACCCACCTTTCTTGGGGAAGAGGGCCCATAGGGAGGCTCAGAGGAAATGTGAAAGATAGTACGGAGACTGAATCACCATGTGTTCTGACTCCCAGCCCCACATCTTATCAAGATGGATGAGTTCAGGATACTCTATTTGACCTCCTTCAATCAACCTACCACCACTTTGAACAGTTTCCTTAATCAGATTTCCAATTATTAACCCTCCCATTCTATTGTCCACCTTCAGACTCTTTGCCTTCTTATTGCTTCATCCCACCTCCCTACTCTTCCCAGCTGACCTGAGTTACAGATGACGTCAGCCAGCTCTTCCTTTCCCAGAAGGAAGGAGCCTAGAGGAAGATAGGGCCTGTTTGCTCTTCCCTCTTCTCTTTTCACAACACTCTACCTGTATTGATCAGATATTTGGACCAGGTGGCCAAAAAGACCAAGGGAGATTCCTAGACTAAGGACCAGCTGATTCGTTTCTCTGCTATAGCCTCAACATAAGAATTGGATAAGGAGAGAGACCCTAGGCTGAGCCAATCTGGGTAAGGAGAATGGCATGAATGAGGAAGGGAAGACAGGAAAGAGAAGACTTAGAATGCTGAGATTTGGGGATAAGGATGTAGGTATTTTGGGGAAAGGGAATGATACCTATCCTCTGCCCTCTCCCTCCAGCTCCCTCTTTGTCTTTCTTTTCCCTCACAGGAAGGATGGTTCTGTCCAGGATTCTAGTCCTACAGCTGCTCCTGGCACCTGCGCTGACCTTCCTCTCCACATCATCTGCAGTCAGAAATTTCCGTGCTCTGCACGTTGACTATCCTAAGGTTACATTTGCTGAGGGCTTCCATGGATACTGCAATGGTCTGATGTCCTATGTTAGAGGATGGAAAAAGGAATGGCATTGCCCATGGATCCACTATGTGCTGCATGCTCCCTGGACAAAAATTAGTAGAAACTGCAAGTGTGCTGACAGCTTCTGTGAAGACTTCAATGAGTACTGCTCTCTCAGCCAAGATAGCTTTCTTGTTACCACCTGTGCACGCCTACCCATGGAGCCACCCAGCACCTGTCAATACAATGAAACTACTTCCACTCACCATGTCTTCCTACTTTGCTCCAGAAAATACAATGGTGAACCCATTTATATCACTGGCCTCCTCTAGGTAAAACTGGGAGGAACCCAAGTGTAAGGGGAAACCTAGGCTTTGACCCCTGACAAAACAAGGGTCAGGCTGTTGTTCCCTGCTTGGGGAATGTAAGGCTTCCCCCTGCCCTCTGCACCCCTCCTATGACAACAAAGCAGGCCAAGCCAGTTTCTAGGAAACCAGATCATTCGGCAGTTTCCAAGAGCCCTAGACCACTCCCCACTGTCTCTACATGAAGAAAAATATATAAATTGCCCTATAGATCATCAGGAAATCGCCCCATTACTTTTTGAGGAAGTCCAACCCTGTGGCCCTTGCCAATTTCCTAACCCAGAGATATAGCCCCTCACCCTCTGTATAATTCAGAGTCTTCCCCTCCCTCCCCCCATTGCCCTAAGAAGCTAACTCTGTCCATTTGGCAGAGACTGGCTGTTCACTTGGCCGGATCCTGAAAACTGGCAAGAGGCCCAGAGCCATGGCCAGCACCATGACAACAGCTGGCCTGGCCTCCCTTCTCCCCAACCCCCACCTTCTATCCCCACTCCTTCTTTCTCTGCTCAGCTTCCTCCAAAGGATATCTTTGTTTGCTAGACACTGGTCATCTAGTCTCTGAAGCACTCAGCCCCCTCACATCCATCCTGGGGTCACAGAACCCCTTCCTATGCCATCTCCCCCACCTCTTAACCATATACACTCAAATTCCCATTCTTTCCCTTTCTTTCCCATTGGGGTTCCCTTTATATATAATCTGCCCTCTCCTTTCCCTCCATCCCACTACAGATTCTACATAACACTTGTGGGGTTGAGTGGGATGAAGTAAGATAAAGTCTTTTAAACCATGAACCATGTGATTTATTTTATCTGGTTACATTGTGAAATCTAGAAAGGGTACAAGAGAATTGAGGTGACTACAGATCTGGGAGCCGACAGAGCTTCAAATACAACAAATTCAAAAGCCTTTTTCCTTCCCTAGACTCTCCTTTTTCCTCTCAACTAGGTCTCCTCTTCAACCTGTTTCCTCTTTCCTTTACCTTGGGATTCTTTCTTTCCTTTCAGACGGCCCCTCAAACAATCTCTTTCCTACACTGACTCCAGTGGCTCTGTGGGTAATGGGGCAGGGGGCAGAGAAGGGAAAGGATGGCAATGTTAATGGTATGATCATGGCCAACTGGTTTAATTTCTCTGAACCTCAGTTTTCTCATATGAAAAATGACAGTAATTCCTCCAGTATCCAATACACAATTAGTCTCGCAGTGGTATGAAGGGTATATACTGAGATGAAACATTGGGGTGGGGTGTATGTGTATGGGTGTGATATATATATTTATATATGTGTGTGTGTGTGAGACCTATTAAGAGGCTATTATAAAGTCCAGGGAGGTAATATTAAGGGCTTATCCTATGATGATGACGGTGGGAATGATAAACAGGGGGTTTGAGAGATATGATGGAGGTAGCAACAGCAGGATATGACAATTTATTGGATGTGAAAGGCAAAATTAAGTCTTGGATACTATATACATGGGTGCCTTGGCATGATGATTCAATTACTTCCCATCCCATCCCATCTAGGACTGCCTTTCCAAACTGCAACCAATGGAGGCAGGTGAGATCTAATGAATGAATCAATCAACCAGTATTTATTAAGGTTCTAATATTTGCCAGGCACACTGATACAATAACAGGTCACATTTATATAGTGCTTTATGGGTACAAAGCACTTTACATACATTATTTCATTTGATTTTCATAGCAATCTTGTGAATTATTCAAGGTATATGGGACTGGATCTGTGATTTCATTGGTATAGGGAGCCTCCAGATGAGGAATTTTCTTCTACTAATTTTGGTCATCACATTCTCTAACTTAAGGGTCCTAGAATTGTCTAGAACGGTGAGAAGTTGTGAGTGGGGTCACAGCCAGTATGTGTTGGAGGCAGAACTTGACATCAGATCTCTGTGGCTCCTTCTATGCTGGCTATCTATTCACTTCTCCATGGCTGTAGTATTATTAATACCATTTTACTGAGAGGAAATTGAGGCCCAGAAAGGTTGCTACTTGTCCAAAGCCACAACTACAGGGGTATAGTTTGGAAAGGCAGCTTTAGATGGGATGGGAGGTTACTGATCATCAGGCCAAGGCACCCATGTATAGCCTCCAAGACTTAATTTTGTCCTCTTCACATCCAATAAATTGTCAAGTCCTGCTGTTTCTAGGACTAGAACTTAAGTCGTCTTGCTCCAATTGTAATGAGGCTATCCCATGGAAACACGTGGAGTTGTTTTTTCTTATTCTTGCTGATCACATTTACTGACCAAACCCCTGGGTGTGTTGGAGATGGCTTAACCATGGGATTGAGAGCTGAAGTACACAGGCACTCTGACATGACAAAGCAACTCCCTTGTTGACTGATTAGACAGAGGAGTCGATGACAGGATGCCAGCTCACTCCTTTGCTTTGACTCTCTCGTGTGGCATATACTACTTCCTTTCACTAACCTCCCCTTATGACAAAGGGTCTAAAGGTCCAGAAGTCCTTGGTCAAATGAATGGAGATAACTGGGGGTAAAGGAAACTTCTAGATAGAAGATAACCCAAGTCCTTGGCCTGGTTTGCCAGAAAACATGGACTTTGAGGGAGACAGCAAAGAGCTAATTACATAAAGTGCCTAATCAGCAGTCCTGCAAACTACTCTATACTCTGATAGGAATTAAGTATCAATCTCTAGAAAGACTGTAATAGTAGTTACAGGGTATTAGTGACTTAAGTGGTGTGAAAGCATGCTGCGAGATTTTTGCGTCTTTTAGCAAAATTTCTGTGTGAAGAAAGTACCTGTCCCATACCTGATGCATATTGTCCACAGTGCTTCCACCTTTTAGGAAGACCCTAGGCAAAAGCTAAAATCTAAGCTTGAAATAATTTGTCCCCTGTGTATTAGGGTATTTAATGGGCTGAAGAGAATAAGAAAAGGGAGTATAGCATCCTTTCATTAGAAGTCAGGTTGCCCCAGGACTGAACTTGGTATAGAGGTCATATGCATGTATCTAGACCAAAGGGGCCCCTTAGGGAAAAGGGAGTAGGTGTAGCACCCCAGTCCCTTGGAAAAAACTGTGGTGTCTTAGATAAGTTCACTGATCTTTTGGCAATGGTGGGATCCTCTGACTTAAATGTACAGTGTTCCCTAACTGGGGGTAGGGCATCACAACAATTTAATCCTCTGTGAAAAAAAAATTAGGGCCTCTGGGTGAATTTGGGAGTGAAGAATTGGTGTTGGGACGCATTAATATTTTACTGCATGGAACAACAGTGTAGAATAATTTGCACTGGTGTCAGGACAGGTTCAAAGGTCCGTTCCTTTGCTTACCAGCTATGTTGCCTTATATTTAATCTTAGTATGACACACTTATTGAAGGTAATGGTACTCCATCTCCTAAACACCACAAGTGAAGAACCCATGAGGCAATTAATGATCATTGGGAATGTGTGGGTGAAGTCCCAAAGTTCACTACAGATTGAAGTCTTTCTGGTTAGCTGGGAGTAAGTATAGCATGGATTTCAAAAAACCTGTTGGGGTTTGGGGTGGCTGGGAAACAGGTACTTTGGTCTGGGAAACAGAAATAGCTATTTTGGTTGGGGAAGGACCAGGAAGAACACAAATTGAAGTGGGTTTCTGATTAAATCATGGCAAACAGTCATGAGGCCTGAGACAGGCCTAACCCACTTATGGGAATTTAGGGAGGACTACCTAATTTAAAACTAGTCATAAACAGGTATAGAAAACATTTCACATCCCATCCAACTGTTTGCCCAAGCCAACTTGACATCTGCTTGCTGCTGCTCCACTTTTCCCCACTTGAACCAGCAGCTCTGAACCTTGGACTTCCAGAATCCCTGTCTTCTATATCTAATTTCTCCCCTTTCCCCCTACTCCCAGGATTTTAACCTAGTGAAATTTGAGTGAAAAGTAGAAATTGGAGATGGGGAAAAGTGAGATAGCAGGCAGATGGCAAGATAGCCTGATGGATAGCTTGACGGTTGGCTGCCCTAGGGACCAATCATCTGCTCCATCTATCTACCGCTGGGTGCCAGACTACAGAATGTGCATGCCATGCTTCACCTTCATAATCTATCCAACTATCAAGCCATACGTCCAGGCTATCTTGCCTTCTGCCTTCTACTTGACTTCTCTTTGCCTTCAATTTCTACTTTTTGCTCAAATACTAGTGCTATTTGTTCTGGAAAGGATGTGCCAATTGACTGTTCCATACATCAACTCATCATCCTTGTGACTCTCTAAGAACAAAATATGTGTTATCTTTACTTATTAGAATATCAGCTCCTTGAGAACAGGGCCTGATTTTTTGTACTTGTATCTTCGGTGCTCAGCAAAGAGTCAGCCAAATAAGGACCTAGTAAATGCTTATTCATTCATTCATTCATTCATTCAAATCAATCCTGGAAAATACACTTAAGAAATGGAGAGTGGACATAGGAAGTTGGATGAATAATAATGTAAAAGAAGCAGGTTAAAATATCTAGGGGAAGTAGTGGGGTATAAAGTGAGTGACCAGAGCGGAACACTGAGTTTCAGTCTCTAAAGAGTTCATTAATGAGGTAACATTTCTGGAATGGATGTTTTCAATTGAGGTGGACTAAGAAGAGTCTCATATCCTGGGAATGAAGAGGTCTTTGACAGGCTCGTCACCTTTTTTTTCCACACACCTCCAATCTTAAAAATAGCTCAAAGGCAGAACCAGGCTGACTAGGTCTAACTTTACCTGGTTTCTTCCTTAGCCAAAGGCTCAATATGCCCTTAACTCCTGGCTTTTCCTTTTATCCAGGTTGGTTTTGAGTGGAGGAGTAAGGTGATGAATCTATTCATAGTGAAGAATAAACTGGCCTGAGTGGGTTGTTTGTCCTTGGTTCTCAAAAAGGACCATGACATCAGGGAGGTGATGCCATAACATGCAAATGAATTGGATTTAGTGAAGGAGTGCCGTGCAAAGTCACAGGCCTCCCCTGGATCCAGTGGCAAGATATAGATCAGGATGACTGGAGGGGGCCCTGGATACAGTGGGAGACCATGGCCTTTTTAAACTAAGGTCTTTCCCAGGTCTCAGTTTGACTGAGTCAACACCCATTCAGTGATTAAGGCTAGGTAAGGGGAAAAAAAAGAGAAAACCTACAGCCTCCAGTTCTAAGTGTGTTCCCCAGGATTTATTTGAATGTTGAATGAATGAATAAGTATTTATTAGGTCTAAGTGGGAAGGACAGATTAAAAAGGTTGGGAGTAGGGAGACTGACTATTGAAATAGTAAACTGGGAGGTAGAGAGTCTTACTAGTGGTGGTGGCAGTGGGAGTTTAGAGTATATAAGAGCCAGAACTAAAAGAGAGGTGAGGGAGAGAGGAAGGAGTCAAAGAGAACAAATATATGTTTAGAGCATGAGCGGCATAGAAAATAGTAGTGGCTTTGAAGGAAATAAGGGAGTTGGGTAAAGCAGGTTTCTTTAATATCTAACAGGTCAACCTAGAGCTCTTGGGATGGCAACCCCTCTGCCAAATCAATTTAACAAACATCTATGAATGTGCAAGGTATTATTTGACTATTTTCAGCTCTGGCCTTATTCTTTCCAAGGGGAAAAACCATGTTGCAATGAAGGTCAGAGGCTTCTAGCCCCTTGGTGGGGATGAGGGTATAGGTGTATCGTGATAGAAATGCATAAAGATGATTGCATTCACACTTTTCTTCCACACCCCCTGTACCTGAGTTCCAAAGACTATGTAAATGAGAGATTTCTGGTTTAGGGCCAGAGGTTAGGTTGGGAAGGAATAGGGGAGAAATTTAATGGAAGTTGTTCCCTTATTACCCGTGAGGGGGAATCAGAAGGGTAGTCTAGACCAAGGTTGGAGAATCTGTTGCCTCAAGGCCACATGTGGCCCTCTAGGTCCTCAGGTGTGGCCTTCTGACTGAGTTCAAGTTTTACAGAACAAATTCTTTTTATTATGGGGATTTTTTCTGTAAAGTTTGGATTCAGTCAAAGGGCCACACCTGAGGACCTAGAGGGCCATATGTGGCCTTGAGGCTGCAGGTTCCCCACCCTTGGTCTAGACTATCTTTATGGAGAACTTTCCCTCACTCCACCCATTCCCCCCCCCCCCAACACCCAATATGGATGAAGCAGCCTGCCTCCTGGCGCTGCCAGCAGAAGGCAGTGCATATTGGCTGCTGCACACACAGATGTTTATTGTCTCCCTGGCAGTGATGGAGTAAGAGCTAAGGAGATGAAGATGAAGATGGAGAGGACGAAGGAGGGAGGCTCAATCTCTCCCTATTCTCCATTCCCTATAAAGGGCAAGCCAGGCCTCTATTTTTTCTTCTCATCATAGGTGCCAGCACCTTTGTAACCACTCACATAGCCAGAGTTTTCTTTTGTGTCATCCCGTCCTGCTTTGCCCTTCCCTTTACCACTTTCATCAAAACGATCCTTGTGGGAGCCTGTATACTTGCTGGTGTCTGTCAAACGGTCCACACCGCCCACTGCCACTGCTTTCTGTAAAATCAGAGAAGCCCACCCAAGGGCAGAGTTAGAACTGGGAGACCTGTTTCTACTCAATTCCATCCCCCACCCTTCTCCTCCCAATATACATAAATACACATGCACACACTAGAGTCCCAGACCCATCACTCATCAGCATTCTCTCTCTCTCTCTGTCTCTCTCTCTGTCTCTGTGTCTCTTTCTCTGTCTCTCCCCCCCCCCCCACAAGCCATCACCATTTTCTGTATCATTGTGTAAGAAGATCACCACTAGCATGGAGTCCCTTAGCAAAAGTTATAGAAGGGTAGATGAGAAGACCTCTACCCCAGGGTTTGGGTGAAGGAGATTGGGAGAACTTTCTTTTATAGTCTGAAGAATCTTCTGTAGTAGTTCCCACCAAAGGAGCCCTTCCGGTCAGCCCCCACTCCTATCCCTTTTCTAAGTTACCCTTGGAAATGTCCTTTTCCTGAGGAGTGATCACTGAAACAGAGGGTGAGAAGAGCTAAGGTTACACAGGATAGAAAGGAGAGGAAAGGGAAGCCAAGCCAAGAACAAAGACAGGGAGGGTTGTAGCAGCAAGCACCCCAAGCGTCCTCAGGGTTTGCCGCCACCACAGGTTCTTGGATCTGCTTTGATAAAGGAAAGCAACTCAAAATGGGTTAACAAGCTTACTTTAATCAGTCAGACATATATCGTTTACCTTGTTCAGGGGAAAAAGGTCAGCACCCCGAACTTCAAAGCATACAGGCAGAATTATCAAGACAGAAACAGATCAAGTAGACAGATTTCCAAACTGTCCAACCATTACATCCATACCCAGTCAACATCTGGGTTTCCACATTCTGGGTTTTTCAAAGCCGGGGGACTCTCAACAACGGCTTCCCAGAATTCAGATCAAATCACAGAACACTTCTCAAAGTGAGTCCCAAAACAAAGCTACACATCAGGGCTTATATAGCCTTCTCCTGGCTCAGAGAATGTAACAACCTTATTGACTCACTGGCCAATCAAGAAGTATCTACTGAAAAACAAGCCTCCCTCCCCAGGCTTCAGGTGCATTTTAGCCTAGGGGCAGGGAAGATCTTCCAAATTTGCATTCCCATTACAAGGGTAGAGTGTGAAAGTCTACCATGTAGTTCTGGGATGGTGAGGGGATTGGAGGTGACCTAAAATGCTATAAAAGAACCAGATGAAGGAACTGGGGATGTTAAGCCTGAAGAAAAGACTGGGGTGGGGCAGGACAAGGGAAATAAGGATAGCTATCTTCAAGTAGTTGAGAGGTGATCTTGAGGCAGATTATTATTATTATTATTATTATTATTACTGTAGAAGAAATGAGTTGAGACTCATTGAAGGTTGCTGAGAGGCAGAATTTGTCTTCATTTGATTCTGTAAAGTGTGTTATAGGCATGAGCACAATATGTGCCAGGTGTGTAACAAGGCACACCTTAATGTCTTAGAAAAAATCCTGGCATTTTGGGTCTCATATTTTTTTAAATTTTTGCTTTGTGGAGGACAATTGGGGTTAAGTGACTTGCCCAAGGTCACATGTGTCTGAGGCCGGATTTGAACTCAGGTCCTCCTGACTCCAGGGCCAGTGCTCTATTCACTGTGCCACCTAGCCACCCCTTCGGTCTCATTTTTAAAGCTTATGTATTTAGGTAAAGTTTAATTATTCATTTAAAAAAATTAGGTTTCAGTTCTATAGCTTGATGAATTAAATCAATGTCCTTCATATAAATGAGATAAATATAATGAGATAAATAAATAAATGAGATCATATAAAAAGATGCATAATTCCCTGGGCGCACATTATAAAAAAATGAGCTGCATAGGTCTCTGAAATCGGTTCTCTATCACTGGGGATCTCTACATAGAAGTGTAAATAATGACTGGTGGTGATTTTTGTAGAGGAATGTTCTGGACTGGGTTTGACTATATTGACCTTTGAGGGTCCATCCCACTCTCAGATTCAGATTGCAGTGATGAGTCCTGTACACTGGGGAAGGCCCTTGTTTGAGAAGAGAGTTAATATGATGCCAAGGGCTGAAGTGAATTTCTTGTTTGTCCTGAGATCAAATCAATAACATCATCTTGCCGTTGACTTAATCTCCTGGAGAGGAAGGTGGCCACCCTCTCCACAACCCTATTCCTATGATCTTTTGGGGAAGCAACAGCTTGGTGAAGAGAAAACACTTAGGGATTTAATCCCAGACTCTGGCACCATCTAGCTACTTGACCTTGGATGAGTCACCTGAATTGGGTTCAACAGACACTCAATAAGTTCCTACCACCTGCAAGACCTATAAGGCAGTGGAAGCACAGTGGATAGAGTGTGAACCTCAGAGTTGGGAAAACTTGGGTTCAAGACCCAACTCTGACACATACTGGCTGTATGACTGGGCAATACACTTAACCTCTCAGTGGGCTTGGCAGCCTTTTAAGCTGTAGAGAAAGTGCCATACTGTTTTTGGTGGAAGAAAGAGAGAATGTCCTCATCTGGGAGCTCTCTCTAACAAAGATGTCACAGGTCCATCCAGTTTCTATCCCAATTTTCAAGAGATATTGTTAGCTACTGAAAGTTGCAAAGACAAAAACAAAAGTCTATCCTTGAGGAGTTTATATTCTATTGGACTGACCTCAATGCCTAATCAATTAAGTGAGAGGTTTTCATCTGATTATTTCTAAGGGCTTTTCAGTTCTAATAGTCTATCATTAATTTAGGCATATACCTGGATTAACTCCTTGATTCCTGGGGTTTTTATAGCTACTCTCTCCTTATAGGATTTGCAGTGGTTATTACAGGAGTCCTGGGTAGTAGTGGCCAGGTCTTACAAATGTTAGGGGTCAGAGATCTGAATAATGTGAAGGGTTAGGTTTGGAAAGTGAGATGAGTTAGAAGAGGAAAAAACTTACTATTAAGTCCTTACTAATAGGTCCTTCAGTTGGGTGCAAAAACTCAGCTGCATAAATAAATATAGAATGACAGGCATAGGGATAGAAAGAATTTCATATGAATAAGACCTAGGGATGGCTGAATAAGTTAGGGGATATGAATGTGATGGAATACTATAAGAAGAGATAAAGGGAATGGTTTTAGAAAAATCTGAGACCTGTATGAATTGATGTAGAGTAAAATGAACAGAACCAGGAGAATAATTTATACAATAAAATGATATTATAAAGAAAAATAACTTTAAAAGACTTAGGAACTCTGATCAACATAAGGACCAACCACAATTCCGGAGGACTCAATGAAAAATGCTGTTCACCTGTAGATAGGGAGGTAATGGTCACCAGAGTGCAGATCCATGTGTGTGTATGCACATAAATACACACACCCACACACACATAAATCTGTGTATATGTATATACACATACAGACACACATACATATACTATGACATGGCCAATGTGGGAATTTGTTTTTTGCTAGACTACATACATATGTTTGTATAGGTTTTCTTTTTGTTTTTCATGTTTTTTTCAGTGGAGGGTGGGAAGAAGAGGATTTGGAGCTGAAAATAAAAGTGAATTAAAAAAAAAGCTGGAGATGCTAGTGGTCTGCAAACTCAAGTGGATCACAGCACTGTGATAAAGCAGCCAAAAGAAGTGTGTGATCTAAGGCTACATAATTTTGAAGAATAGTGTTCAGATTGAGGGAGGTGAGAGCTTCTGTCTGCACTTTGCCTTGGATTGATCATAATTGGAGCATTCCATCCAATTATGGATGCCAGAAGGTAAAGTTAAAGGACTAGAAACTGGCAAGGGTTGGTTGAAGGAACTGGAGAGGTTTAGACTGGAGAAGAGAAGGAGGATTATTGTGTAGAAGTGGGAGGGCCCAATTAGGAACTATGGGTAGGAGTAACAAACATGGAAGCAGATCTGAGTCAAGTGACACTTCTTATTGAATAGAGCTATCTGAACTCCAATGGGTTTCTCAGGTAGAGCTGGGGGTAGGGAGGGGAGGTGGTGGGTTGTGAATGGGTTCTTGGGGTCCCTTCCCACTCTAAATTTCTGTGATTCTAGGCTGAGGGTTGAGGGGATTGAGGTCATGATCAAGGTCACTCACAGTCACTCCGGAAGCAACTGGACCCTTGTCCTTCATGAGGGTAAAAATGCTTTCCAATGCCTCCTCTGCTTTTTTTCCCTTGAATTTCTTTTGGCCCAGTTCCTTCATTGCCACCTGGAACTGATTCCAGTTGATGGTTCGGGAATTCTTTTCCCTGGTAGGAAAGATAGACACCTCGACTCAGTCATGTTGTGACATTGGCACTTCAGCTACTCAACCCCAACCCCCAACCCCTGCCGCCTCCCTGCCCCCAAGCTCTATTATTCCTGCCTCAGAAACAAATTGGCTTTTTTAGATCTAGCAACCCAAACTACAGCCTCTCCCCTAGCTCTAATACCTCAGAACCCTCGACTAGTTGCCTAACATTTGCAAGTAAATATATAGCTCAGGCTTTATGGGGATAATCTAAGAGTCCATGTTTAAGGAAGATGGAAATCTGAATTCAAAGCCTCACTGCGTCCTCCATCATTCAACAAGCATTTAAATATTAAGCCCATGCCAGAAATAAAATAAAAGACCACTCCTTTATCTCCTCGTCCAGTGATACCCCATCTCCCCAAATTTGTCACTCTTATTATTACATAAAGCTATGTCTTTCACCCCTCTCCTACCATTCCCTTCCCCCCAATAATTCAGATTCCAATAGCCTCCTCACTTTACTTTACTGAATACAATATCCACATCAGTGGAGGTGACTGCCTTGCCATCTATGATGCCACAATCCTTACACAACTTGGCAAAATTCTTGTTGTTTAGGTCATTGCTACTGGAGGAAGAATCCCCATAGGCAGCAAAAAGGTGAAAGGTTTTCTCTGCTTCTGATGCCATCGGTCCACTGGAGGTTAGGGAGGGGAGAGACAGGGAAAATGGTGGGAAGGGAGAATGAGAAGGGAAGAGGGAGGGGGAGGCCTAGAAAGAGATGGAAATGGAATGAGGATCAAAAGAGAGGCAGTGGAGAGACTAAAAGCCTCTCTTCACTGTCTCATCCCCTTTGAATCAGACACTAACCAACCCGCTTCCTTTTTTTGATTTCCCACCTAAGAGGGACCAAATGGTGCCTGGTCTTGCCTGGCTTTTAGCTGTTTGGTGTAAATATGTTGGGGGAGGGAGAAAAGTATCTTGTAGAGATAGTATATACTATGGGTACCTTTGGAGAGGAGGTGGTTTTCTATGATCTCATCATTGTTTCTATGACAACAATATGGTAACACCCCAGAATTCAGTCTTTGGGATGGCTGAGTGGCTACACATCACTTTCTTGTTCCCCAGGATCACCCTTCCCCCACCTTGTCCCTTCGGACCTGGCCTGCCTCTCCACTGACCTTCACAGTAACCAAACTGTCCTCATCCTGCCAAGCCAGGCTACTAACCCTCTGGACCCTGGTCGAACTGTCCACATGTCCTTCCCTCCCTCTGACAAGAGACTAGGGAAAGGAGAGATAAGAATAGGTCTACATTAGGACAACTTTTCCCTTCTTTCTAAATTGTACAGCCAAGCAAAGAGAACTCTAGAGCTTGGGGAAATCTTGATTTGGGATGGTGGGGTGTTAGAGTTGGATTGACTTCTGAAGTTGAGTCAGAACTGGAGTTGAGTTTAGGGCAAATTCCCATCTCTTAGACTAATTCACACGAGCCAATGGACTTCCTCAGGGATTTCTTCCTAGTCTTGTTTCTGAGCAAAAATGTTATAGGTGGCAGGGATTTCAGGAAGCATAGAATGGAAGGACTGAAATAATATATTCTGTCCTCCTCACCCCCATATATTTAGTCATCAAATTCTGTTCAGACTCCCTTCTTAGAGTCTTTAAAATTTTTCCCTTCCTTTCCATTCTTCCTGCCACTGATCTGGTGTGGAACCTTATAACTTAGATTATATATATAAAATATATGTATTCTATATATTATTGCATATATATACATATATATGTACCTAGATTATTGCTATAGTCTCCTGCCTGTTCTTCCAACATCCAACTAACCTCATCTCCCTTTAATTCAGCCAGCATATGACCAGATTCATCTGCCTAAAGCACAAGAGACAAAGCTAATGGAGAGCTTAGATTCAGGCCAGTAAGACTGGGGGTTCTACTTTTGACACATACTGGCTATGCCACCCTGGGTAAGTCACCCCCTAAGTCCTCTAGGCCAGAGGTATCAAATACCAGCCATGAACCAGATTAAAATGTAATCAGAAATATTTAACAAAATAAATAAAAATACACTAGAACATAGATCATGCCAAAATGTGGTTTCTAAGTCAACATGCAGCCTGCCAGCGATCCTTATGTACAGTTAGGTGGCCCCTGTTTCTGTCTGAGTTTGACACCACTGATCTAGGCAGCTCTCTATGAATAAAAATTGCAGAAGGAGGTCTACCTGCAAAGATTTTCATCTTGGGAGTTCCTTTATCAGTAAAGTCACATATCTAGTCCCTCTCCTTAAGATCTTGTCAGTCACCTATTTAAAATCCTTCAATGGTTCTCCCCTCATCCATGAGATAAACTTCAGTTTCCTTATCCTGACATTAAAGACCCTTAAAACCTAGACCCAAGTATTTTAAGAAGTATGACTAGTACATAGAAGGTTGGCCTTGGAAGCAATATTGACTGTGTGAATGGAGCAAGTCACTTAACATCTCAACATTCTAGGCAACTCTTTCAGACTAGAAGCTGGACCTGCGTTAATGGAGGATGTTTCCACATTAGGAATTCCCTAAATGGATGAAATTGGGGAAGCTAGGTGGTACCGTGGATGAAGCACTGGGCTTGGAGTCTGTAAAATCTGAGTTCAAATCCAACCTCAGACACTTAATAGTTAGTTATGTGGCCCTAAGCAAGTCACTTAACCCTTATTTGCTTCACTTCCTCATCAGTAAAATAAGGCCACACTGGAGAAGGAAATAGCAAACCACTCTAATATCTTTGCCAAGAAAACTTCACGGACAAGTCCATGAGGTCAAGAACAGCCAAACATTAATGACAACAACAAATGGATGAAATTACTGGTTTGAATAAAAAATGAGAACCCAAATAAAAGACAAACCTATTACTTCTCAACATGAAACCTCATAGTTCCATGAATGTCAGCTAACCCACCTTTCCCCACCAAATGCCTTATGTCCATTAAGTTCTAGGCTTTGGCTTGTTCTGTTCCCCAGCCTGTTTAAACTTAACTTTTCCTTTAAGTTTCAGTTCCTGATCTCCTCTCAACCCAGGATTATTTCTCCCACCCTAGAATTCCCTTAGCACTTATAGTCAACATCAAAACTTGATTCTTCTCACTGACCATCTGGTATTGATTCTTATGTAGATGTCTGATCAAAAAGCAGGAACTAATTACTCTCTTGTGCCATCCCCCAGTATCATACCCTTTGGCCCGCATATTAAGTATCTGTTGATTGAACATAGACAAAGTAGAGTCTGTTTCTACCATGAACCCATTTGTTTAGTCTATTTGTGACCCCATTTGGTGTTTTCTTGGCAAAGATACTGGAGTGGTTGGCCTCTTCATTCTCCAGCTCATTCTAACAGATGAGGAAATGGAGGCAAACAAGGTGAAGTGACTTTCCCAGGACCACACACCTCATGTCTGAAGCTGGATATGAACTCAGGTGTTACTGACTCCAGACCTGTCACTCTATTCATTGTGCTAGTTAGAAACCCATCAACTCCATGACAAGGCTGTCTTCTCTAAATTTGAGGCTGGCTTTGTAGAAGTCTCAGATCCAACCTGGGCCTCCACCTTTATGAGCCTAGAGAAGCAGAACATCTACTCCAAGGGCACTTTGCAGATCCCCATTGTTCAGCATACCAAAAAGACTAATGGGAGAAAGTGGGGGGGAGGGGGTGTATCAGCAATGCCATATTCACAATGCCTATAGAGATTACAAATATGCTGATATAATTATCCATCACAAAATACATCATGTTTGCCATATGGGGAAATAAACTAGAAAATTTAATAAGATACCAAAAGACTGAGTCCCAAAACCAGAAAGTGAAAGCCATCAGAGTAGTTATGATATTGGCACAGATAGATAAAGTAGAAAGCACCCACATTCTCAAGCCTTTAAAACAGAACAGGCTACCTCAGGCAAAGGTCCTCCTCTCCCCACTCACAGCAACCACCCAGCGTCCGGGAAGCGCGCTCCCAGCAGCTCCGGCCCCTGGCAGTGCTCAGCAGGAGTCCTTAGCAGAAAATCCTTAGCAGTCCCAACTCAAAAAAAAAAAAAAAAGGCTTCGCGCTGCCGCTGCCTCTGCTGCTGCCGCCGCTGTCCCAAGGGCCGCCAAACGGCCAGCCACCGCAGGACCGCTAGCTCGGCTTTCACTTTCTCTCGCTTTCCGCTTTCTCTTGCTCTGCTATGTCAGCACGTCCATGGGGCATGGAAGATCTTTAAATACCATAACCCTTACAGGGGGAAGGAAATTTTGCTTCCAGGGACTCTGAATCTAGATCCTTGTGCCACATACAGGGTATCTTCTGAGTATTCCTCATACCCTACAGTTTTGAGATGAAGCACCACAATGGCTGAAGATTAGTTCAGTCTAGTCCTACCGTGTTTCCCCGATAATAAGACACTGTCTTATTAATTTTTTTGGACAGAAAAACACCAGAGGGCTTATTTTCAGGGGAGGGCTTATTTTAATGAACATTGACAGCAATTTTAATAAACAGGTAAATGTGAACAAAAAAATGTACCTTTATTCAATAATGAACAGGATGATGCGCTCACTGCTGCAGCTCTGATTGGATGCAGCTCGGAGCGCGGCGTGCGTTT
>NW_027186296.1:8577960-8631899 GCF_028583685.1 Petaurus breviceps papuanus | reverse complement strand
GGGGGGGGGGGGGGGGGGGGGGGGGGGGGGGGGGGGGGGACGGGGGACGGTGCATACAGAGGGTACCGTAATGTAGCGTGTAGCGCAGGGGATCACCTTCACTACAGTAGCAATCTCAATAGGGCTTATTTTCGGGGGAGGGCTTATTTTAGAGGAATCTTACACAGTAAGGGGAGGGTTTATTTTCGGGATAGGTCTTATTATCGGGGAAACACGGTAAGGGTTCTAAATACCTTCACATCACTTTTTTCTTTGTTTACTGGTATGTCTCAGTTCTTAGAGATGCTGGACAGCTAAGAGTCAGAAGTGAGGTCTTGTATATGCAGTTTTGAGACTTTGGCTTCATCAGTCACTCCCTCTCACTCTCCATGTCCCATCACTTGTTAAGCATTGTGGATTTTCCATTCATTTCTCATATCTATTTCCTTCTCCCTATTTACTGTCTATCCTGTAGCTCAGACCCTCATCCCCTTCTCACCTAGACTGTTATAAAAACATCCTAATTGGTCTCTTTACTTCTGTTCTATCTTTTCTAATTTATTATCCAAATTGATATTCCTAAAACATGGAACTGACCATGGCTTCCATGTCATTCTCCTAATAAATGACCTTCACAATGGCTTCCAATTGCCTTTAGAATAAAATACAAAATCCTCAGCCTGGCATTTAGGGCCCTTCACAATCTGACTTCCACTTAGTTTTCCAATCTCTGTTCTGGTCATACTGGCTATTTACACATGACATGGCATCTTCTGAGTCCACCTTCAACACAGAATTCCTGGTTCCCTTCAAAGTTTAACTTAGGTACCACGTCCTACATGAAGTCCTTCCCCAAGCACTTCTATTAGTGACCTCTCCCTTCTGATATGACTTTTCTGCTGAGGACAGGGAGGGTTTCATTTTATCTTGGTAACCAGAGGAATAATAATAATAATAATAACAACAACTGAGATTTGTATAGTGCCTACTATGTGCCAGTCATGGTGCTAAGAACTTTTTACAATTATCTTTTGAGGAAGCTAGATGCCACACAGTAGATAGAGTTCCAGGCCTGTAGTCAGGAAGACTTGAGTTCAAATTTGGCCTCACATATTATGTTATTCAGACTTACTAGCTGTGTGACTCTGGACATTTGCTTCAGTTTTCTCTTCTTTTAAATGAGGTGTGAGGATCAAATGAGATAATACTGGTAAAGTGCTTAGCATAGGACCTAACACATAGTAAGCACTATATAAATGTTTGCTATTATTTTAATCTTCACAACAACCCTGTTTTATAGATGAGGAAACTAAGGCAAACAGATGTTAATTAAGTGACATATCTAGGGTCATATGGCTAGTGAATATATGAGGCTAAATTTGAACTTAGGTCTCCCTGACTCCAGGCCCAGAACTCAGTCTACTGTGCCACCTAAATATCTCAATGGGCTTTAAACCATTTGTATAAGGCTCTCTTAATTGGTGGAGCTTGATTACTCAATGGTCCATGACTGCCAGTGAAAGGTGAAGAGTTATAGCCAGGAGAAACAAGATCTTTTCCAAATGTTTGGGGTGTATTGAGTAAACAATCCACCAATGAGAAGAATCTGATGCAAAGGGACTTGAGCCCTGGGTTATGTATTTTTTTGCCCACTACTAATCAGTTACTTAGGGGCAGCTAGGTGGTGTAGTGGATAAGATGCCAGACCTGGAGTCAGTAAGACTTACCTTCCTGAGTTCTGTCCTTAACACTTCAAATCTGGCATCAGACACTTACTAGGTGTCTGACCTTGCTGTTTGCCTCAGATTCCTCATCAGTAAAATGAGCTGGAGGAGGAAATTGCAAATCAATCCAGTATTTTTGCCAAGAAAACCCCAAATGGGGCCATGAAGAATCAGAAACAACTGAAAACGACTGAACAGCACCAACCAGTTACTTGTACAAAATTAGTTCCTAATGTTTGTTGATTTGAATTGTCTTCCTCAAATGCTTTCAATTCAGTTCCCTATACAGAAGGTTCTTAGTAAATGTATATTAAATTGAGATAAACTTGGATTGCTGAATTTATGGCTAAAGGGGAGGAACTAAATGAGGGGTATCTTTGATTCAGCTATTCTCTCCTTAGCAACAGCTTACCTCAGACATGGGATCCTATCTCAAGGGAACAGTTGTCTTTTCCTTCAAGGTGAGAACCCCAGTTTCTGGGAACCATCTCAAATCTCTAGTGGAAATTTCCTGCTCATCCCTCCCCTCTCTTGCCTAGGCCCCTTATCAGGTTCTCCCTGAGTCATTCTGACCCAGAGACGAATTTAGATGTTGGAACTCCCAGGTCACCTCTCCCTCCCTGGTTCCCCCCCCCCCACACCCAACTATGGCTATTGTAGACCAGAGAGTACTTTCCAGCCTAATTCAAGATTGAGGTCCCCCAACATGATTGCAGTTAGATTAGTAAAAGGGTTGGGAAAATACATAATGATTTTAAAAACTTTTATGGTTCCAATAACACTTTAGAAATTAGTTTGTATTTTATTAATTACAGTAGAATCTTCACTCAAGGGAAAGCACATTTGTTTATTTATGGATGCAGGAACTCTTTGCTATTAAAACTTTAAGCTTACTGGTTGTGCACTACTACTTTTAATAGAGAGCAGACTATTGATATGCACTTTTTCTAGTTCTGAGGAAAGGTTTATATTCCCTTCCTTCCCTCCCATATGGTAAGTACTGATTTCAAGCAAGTTCCTTCTATTCCTAAAGAAACCCCTCCCTCCCTCTTAGTTCCCTCCATCTCAGCATGGAGGAGGTCTACAACAAAATTCTTTGCCACCCACCTTCATATCCACAGCTATAGCTGTAGACCCGGCTGCCTTCACTCTCGGACTAAAATCGGGTTAAACCCTGGGTTTGGAGGGGAGAGGGGACTGGGCTGGGGGCCAGACTGCTTGGGTTCTGTGCCCAGCTCCTGAGGGATAATGATGAACAGAGTTGGGGGAAGGGTGTTAGAAAAGAGGTTGTGGGGTGTTAGGAGAACTGGGTGTGTGTGTCTGATGCCTCTAGGGATGGGGGGAGGGGCGGGAAATGGGGGCTTTGAAATGATCCTGGCCTGATCCCTCTTCTCAGAGCCTTCTCCTGCTCAGCCCCTCCTTCCGTCCTGAAGCCCCTGCCAAGTGGGGATGAAAGGGGCATTGATGTTCCTTGGGGGAGTTGGAAGGGGGGGAGGCGGTAGTTCCCAGGCTTGGGGAGGGTGAGTTTGGGGGTCTGGGGAAGGGAGGGGGGTTGGTCTGTGCAGGCGTTACAGTTGGCAGCGTTAGTTCCATTGGTCATTGTTTCCAACTGGCCCAGTGCCGGGGGCCCCTAAATGGTGTCTCGGAAACCAGGCTGCATGGAGGTGGGGGTGGGCTAGGCTGGGTTGGAGAGTCCTAGGGGGAGCTTGTGGGTTGGCAGGAGATGGGTAGGCGCAGTCAAGCTTGGCCTGCTTCATGCCCTGGGCAACCCCCACCCTGCTCCAACCATAAGTGACCTACACTGAGAGGGGCGGGCAGGAGGTAACGCAGGTTCTTCAGGGATGCCCAGAAAGGCAGAGAGACAGGCAATGCAAGTGATACATACTCAGGTTCGGGAACCTTTCTGGGACTTGTTGGGCCGCGTTGGTCTCTCTCGTTTTCTGGGCCAGGCAAGGAGGGGTTAGCTCAGTCCGCAGCGGGGTCTCTTGGGCCCCAGCCCGGGACACTGTGTACTCCCCCCAGTCCCCACCCACGGGGTTAACCCCGCCCCCCAGCCTGTTTACCCAGGAGTCAGAGCCCCTGGGGGTCCCCAGCTTTCCCTTTCCCCCGCCCCCCTCGGGGCCATGACCCTGGAGTCCGCGTTGGCCAGTCCCCGTCCCCCCCACCCCTTCTCCCTTCTCTCTGTCCCCCCTCCCGCCCCCTGCTCTATTTATAGCGGCTCTCGGTGCTCCCCGCCCCCCCTACCCCCCGGCTTGTTTTCCAACTACTCGCTCGGGAGCAGAGTAGGCAACCGCGGGACGCAGAGAACAGAGGTACCAGGACCCCCAGGCACCTCGGGGTCGGACCTCCCGAGGCTACCGAGGCCCCCTGACCCCGGGGCCTCCTCTCCCTTCGTCTGAGTCCTATACCCTCCTCTTCAGCTCCGGATCCCCCTCCCCTTCCTCCCCTGCTCGCCTCCCTGCGGACCCTGGCGGTTTTGGGGAAAAGCCCTGGAGTACTGGGGCTGGGGGCAGGGTCCTGCGAAACCCCCTCCCCGGAGAGACACGGGATGACCGCGGGAGGGGGCGACCGGGGAGAGGACTTTGGGAAAAGGGTCTGGAGTTGGAAGCGGAGACCCGGGAGGTTGGGGACGAAGAGCAGGTGTCAAGAGAGAGGGTGGGGGCAGCCCCCCAACGACTTTGGTGGGGGGCACCTCGTCCTGGGACTTAGGGAACGACGCCCCCTTTCCTGTTCTTTCAGGATTTTGTTGGGGCGGGGGGGGGGGGAAGCTGAGGGGGCTGAGGGGGTGTCACGGTTGGGCCCCCCCCCGGGACACTGTCTACCCCCTCACTCTGGCCCCACCCCGGCCGGGGGCACCCCACTTGGGGCAGGGTCAAGTGGGAAGGGCGTGTTTCCTGGGGGGCTGAGGAGCGGGCGGGTCCTGAGAGGCTGGGGGAGCAGTCCAGCCGCGAGCGTTTGTTGGGCGGGTCTATGGGGGCGGGGAGTTGGGGCGGGCCCGAGAGTCAAAGACGAGTGAAGGTGGAAGCGGCGGCGGCGACCGCGGCGGCAGGTAGGGGGAGGGGCGGGCGGTTCTGTCTCGGGAGTTGGTGACATACGTGTGGCCGGAGAGAGAGAGAGAGCGAGTGTGCCCTCGGACTTGGCGGGTTCCGAGCGAAGGTGACAGTTCTGGGGAGTGGGGCCTGCGAGCAGGGAGGGAAAGGGTGCCGAGCCGGGGTGTAGCTGGTATTGAGTACAAAGCCGGCCCTGTCCGCGCTGTGGGGCGTGTGTGAGCTTGACCCTCAGTGTCACAGTGGACCGCGAGGAGGTGTCTTCGCCCCCATGAATGGGCAGCGTGTCCTGGCACGCAGGAACAGGTCTCAGGTGCTAAGCCGAGGCTGGCCCCGGAAGGTGATGGGAAGCAGGAGGATCCACTTCACAGACCCCAGGATTGAGTCTGGCTTGCAAGAGGGCCAGTGGGGGAGGAGCCCCTGGCACCCCCGTTCTATTCAAATCCCTTGGAGGATGGGTTTTGGGAGTAGGGAACAAGAATGGGCAGTATGTACTCTATCCACTCCCACTCAGGCTTTTAGAGTTGGAATGGAAGGAACATCTATTGGAGACCAGTCCTCTTGTTTTACAGATGGGGCAGGTGGGTTGGGAATGATGCAGAGCAGTGATAAGACCCCCAGCCCTTGTGAGTGCAGGTCAATATTTAGTGCTTGGCAACTAGTAGTTTAATAAGTGCTCTTGCACCAGATGCCCTTGTGCCTTACTGCCCTCAAGACCTTGGACTGGTAGGATACCCTCTGCTCATACCCCCATTCCTTTACCCAGTCCTTAAAAAAAAATCCAGAAGAACCAAAACCAACCAAACAAAAAAACCATCAAAGCCAGAATTTCTGAGAAGAAAGGATATCTTTGGGTTTGAGATTACAGTAATTGGGTGGAGATATGTAACCTTATTACCACCCTAGGGGGTCTCAGAGAAGGCTGGAATTAGTTGAGGCTTTCCTTCCTAAAATGCCAAGGTCTTGCCCCTGGGGTCACTCACCTCTTCTCTGTGTCTCTTCAGACCCCTGAACTGAGAAGAGGGAGAATTGGTCGCCCTTAACACCACTGCATCCAGCCAATAAGAATCCAGTAAGTGACCCCACCCACTGACCTATCTGTAGCTGTCTCTTACTTTGTATTTGTCTCTTTTGCTGGCTACAATCCGCTTAGAAGTTGAATTCAAACAAATTTATTATTCAGGGACCGTTGGTAGAGGGGAATAAGGAAAGGTGATAAGTAGAGTTCTTTATGTCTCCCTAAAGTTCAACCTCCTCCCCCTGTCTGGTTGCTTTTGTTCTGGCCATTTGGGCCCCTTTTCCCCTTGAGCCACTGACCTTGGGGGGCTGGGAGCTGAAGGTCACAATCAGTTATGGACTCTCCTTCCTTGTATCTTGGATCTAGACCTTTGGACTACTTAGTTCCTTGACCCCACCAATCCCACTCCCCTACAGCTGGGGGCAGCCTCTGATCCAGGGTGGAGGAGGGAGGGGTGGACCCTAAATATAGGACCAGGAAATATGAGCTATCCTACTGCCCTTCCCTGGGTATTTCTGTCCTGGACAGAGGGGAGGAAAAAGAAGGCTTGGTGGTAGTAGTATAGTATATCTGGACTCCTTTATCCATCCACCCAAATTTCCTACCTTGAATGTCTGTGAGAAAATGTCAAATGTGGCCAGGATTGTGTGCCTGTCATAATAATGGATTTCATCCTCACATGTTCCAAGTCCCATTGTGTTGTCCCATTTTCTGAGAGGATGGTTTTGAAGGGGATGTCATGGACAGATATTTTGGGACAAACCAAGATGGGGGGAAAAAGCAGTGTCTGAGGGGAAGAGTTAAATTCTGTACTCACTACTTCCCATTTTCTTCCCTCCCCAACTTCATACCTTTTCAGTCCACCATGGCGGAGTTACAGGAGGTGCATATTACTGAGGAGAAGCCACTGTTACCAGGACAGACTCCTGAAGCTGCTAAGGTTTCTGGATACCCTCAGATCCCCAAATTTCAGGCATCAAGATCCTCCCTTGGTTTATTATACACTAGTTTCCCAGACTCCCTGACCTTAATCTTAACTCTTGCCCCTATTTTCTCCTGTTCTCCAAACCTGTTTCTTTCTTCCCATACATCACTGATCCCATACATCCCTGTGCTAGAAGCCATCTGCCCATGCCCCTAACACCATTCCCCACACTAACCTTCATCCTCTTTGTGTGTCTCTGTCAATTCTTTCTTTTTTCATCTCTTTTTGTTTTTTGAATTGGTTTTTGTCCATCTTCATCTATGTCTGTCTTTCTGTCTGTGTCTCTTGCCATCCATGTCTCTGTCCGTGTCTCTGTGTATCTCTCCAGGAGGCTGAATTAGCTGCCCGAATTCTTTTGGACCAAGGACAGGTAACAGCTTGGGTTAGACCCAGGGTGGGAAGGGTAGGGATCCATTTCCCCCTCCCCTTCCTCATTAGAGAGAAGCTTCCATTGGCTGGTCAGTCCTGATTTCTTCCCTTCCTTCCCCTCCTCTTTTCTGTTTTTCTTTCTACCACTAGGTCCCATTTTCTCCCTATACTTTTCTCTTCACTTAGTTTCTCAGAGCTCATTGGTTTTCTTCATCCTTCCCCCAGTCTGATTCATCCTCATACACATCTTCCACATTACTAAATTCTCCACCTTAACTTTCTCTGATCTTACTATCTTCCTGTGCTCTGATCCTACTTCATCTTTTGCCCTTGCTCTTCTTCCCTGTACCTCAACCATGACGTGACCCTTTCCCTTTCCCCTTGCCCTTTTAATCTAACCCCAGACTTGACTCAGGTTTCTGTTCCTCACAGACTCATTCTGTGGAGACCCCATATGGCTCCGTCACTTTCACTGTCTATGGCACCCCCAAACCCAAGCGTCCAGCGATCTTCACCTACCATGATGTAGGACTCAATTGTAAGTACTTCCCCTAGAATTCTTCATTTACCCCACTCTAAACCCTACTTTCTCCATTTTAATAGGGCTGTGTCTGATACTGACATTTCTAGTCTAAGCCTTTCTGTCTACTCTCAAAACACTCCCTTTGAAACCCCTTCTTCCACGTAGGGAAGAGGTGAAGGGAATAGGTAGCCCAGGATGAAGGGGTGGGAATGAACAAACATGAAGGTGTTGGGGCTATCAAGGAGAAGATCTCCCCAAGTCTGACTCTTTCCAGGGAACATGGATGGAGTCTGACTCTAGGTATTTAGTCTCCCAGAGTAATCCCTCTGCTGGCTTGTCTCCTCAGATAAGACTTGCTTCAAGCCCCTGTTTGATTATGGAGATATGCAGGAAATTATCAAGAACTTTGTTCGGGTCCACGTGGAGGCCCCTGGCATGGAGGAGGGGGCACCCGTGTTCCCTTTGGGGTAAGAACCCTTTCCATTTATGACAACCAGATATTTTCTCATGAATGAATAGGGAAGGGCAGGAGGAGCCAGCAACTGGGAGAAGAGAAAGGAGAAGAAGAGATGGTCACTAGGGGGCAGGAGGTGGTGGGATACTAGGAGTTAAAGAGTCCTTACTATTTCCATTTCCCTCAGGTACCAGTATCCATCTTTGGACCAGCTTGCAGACATGATCCCTGCTATCCTGCAGTACTTAAAGTGAGAAGCTGGGGGATTCTTCCTTTCCCCCACTAATACAAGTATTCCCTACCTTCCACCCCCAAGTTACGACTTTTGGTCTTGTGTCCCTCCCACCACCATACATACCCTCCCATGCCTTACAGGTGGTTGTGGGGGGTGGATGGAGGTGGTTGGGGCACAGAGGGTGAAACTGAGACACGTGGGTCTGGTTGGGTTGCCTAGGTTGGTAAGGAGGGGAAAATGGAGAAGGGAGTGCTTAATGTTTGTCTTGAGTTTCTGGGAATGTTCTTAGTACTTTTGACCTGCAGGCTGGGGAGGGGCCCCTTCTGATCAGGGAGCTGGAGAGGACAGGGGAAGGGGTGACATAAACCCTGAGGAACCAGACCAACCTGTCCTTTTCCCTTCTCTCTCTTCCTCCTCCTTCAGGAGCAGGGAGACTTGTCTTTGGTATGCAAAGTTGCATGTTCTGGGTCCTGTTCCTAGCCCTCTTTGTGTTTTGTCACAGAATTGGACAGCTCTGGTTTTCCAATTTCCCCCCTTCCCTTGACTACTCACAGTATCCATATCACCTTTTCATCTCAAGTCTGTGCTTCTTCCTTCTATACTCTTAGTATGCAGAGTAGGATCAGAAACAAAAATAGAACCAAGCTGGAAAAGCTCCTAGGAGAAGAATGGGGATAGGTTTGGCATGTAGTGGGGCACAGTGGATTGGCGGGGAGCCTTCTTATTGTGGTCACCCCCTTTTATTTTTGTGGGGTTAGACTCTCTGGTCAGTCATACCCAGATTTTCCTCTACTTGGTGCCTCCTTTTTTTTCATCTGACCCCAAGAGGAAGACATCTCCTAGAGTGACTATCCTTGGGGTCTTGGGGGAAAGAGGGAGGGAGGTCTGAGTAGTTGAACAGTAACAAGTGAGAAGGAGAAAGACTGGTCATGATTGCACAGACCCATGTTGTGAGCCATGTCAGCTCACCCTCTGCTGTGGGATTAGATGCATCTTGGTCAGAGTTTGAGTGAGAGGTGTCCAAAGGATATCCAAAGGGCTGCCAAGGATCTGAAGTTGAAGGCAGCATGGAGAAAGACAAGCAGTAGCTAGGTGGTGCTGGGCCTGGAGTCAGAAAGACCTGAGTTCAAATCAAATCTCAGACATGTACTAGCTATGTGATGCCTCAATTTCCTTATCTGTAAAATGGGGATAATAATAGGACCTCCTTCCCAGGTCGTTATGAGGGTTGAATGAAATAATATTTGTAAAGCGTTTAGTACAGTGCCTAGTACATAGTGAATACTATATAAATGTTAGCTATGATTATTGTTATATCTTAGAGTACTGAGTTCTCTCACCCTGAAAGGAACCCCATATTGTTGGATTGGATTAAAATTTAGATGAGAGAGAGCAGTGATTTATAATAATCTTCTCTTTGCTCTTAAATACTCTTTCTTGCCCCCCTTGTTACTTGCTTTCCAATCTACCCCCCAGTTTTCTTTTCTCCATACATCTGGATTTACCTCTTCCTTCCCTAGTTAAGGGGGCTACTGAGACTACTAGAAGTTTCAGTTTTCCAAGATAACTAAGGTGGGGAGACGGTGGAGGGAAAATTAATACTGAGAACAAAGTGCCTACCCCTATGGTGCTCTCTGACCCTCTTGAATTCTAGCCCTTGTTGGAAAGGGAGGTTCAGAATACCACAGTTCCTTCTCTCTCACCCCCCCCCCCATTTTCTTTCCCTTCACAGCTTCTCTACCATAATTGGAATTGGGGTTGGAGCTGGAGCCTATATCCTGTCTCGATTTGCTGTAAGAAAAAGGGGAGAGGCCAAGATGAGGGAAAGACAGTTTAGGGGATTTAGGGAAAGGGATCTGAATTGGGGAATAAGGGAGATTTTGATTGTTTTTCTCCTTATTGTTCCTAGCTTTTAAACCCAGACGTAGTGGAAGGCCTTGTCCTCATCAACATTGATTGCAATGCTAAGGGCTGGATGGACTGGGCTGCCCACAAGGTTTGGAGGGGTGATTGGGAGGTGCTTGAGAGTAATGGCTGCATGTAGGGCAGGGGAGAAGGGAGAAGAGCAGTAGAGGAATGTAGGCTATATCACATACTAATGAATGTTCCCCCAAGCTGGGGAGCTCCCTTATTGGGCTCCAGCCCCAGACTCTGTATCAGGAGTATGTCTAAAGTGAAAAAGGAAAGGGGGGTAGGGGAGAGAAATGGGAAGCACTGACCCTACTAGGATGGAACAGGGAGTTCTAGAGGGAATCCCCCCTTCTTCCTGTTCCATCTCTTACTTAGTCTTCTTCCTATAGCTGACTGGCCTCACCTCTTCAATCCCTGACATGATCCTTGAGCACCTCTTCAGTCAGGTACTGGGGAGCCAGTGGGAGTCATGGCAGTTTGGGGGAGTGAAGGGAGCAAAAAAGGTTTCTGGGGTGCTTCAGGCATCTCCCTCCCTAGATGAGACAAGACCAAAGGAGGAAGGGCTGAGTGAGGGCTCCTGGTGGATGCTGGCTTCCCTTCCTGGCCAGAATCTTTTCTTCCTTTTTACCCATCCCCCACCTCTTTTCCAGGAAGAGTTGTCTGGTCACTCAGAGCTGGTGCAACAGTATCGAGATATCATTATGCATGCCCCCAACCTAGAGAACATTGAGCTCTTCTGGAACAGCTACAACAAGTAACTGAGCTGTGTGTGTGTGTGTGTGTGTGTGTGTGTGTGTGAGTGTGTGTGTGTGTGTGTGTGTGTGTGTGTGTGTGTGTGTGTGTGTGTGTGTGTGTGTGTGTGAGAATGAGGGGTAATGGAAGGAACAGAAGTGGGGAGGTGGAGTAGACAATATTGCTGTCACTATAGCAAATGAGAAGGGAACAAAGTCAAGGAGGGTGGGGTGGGGCATACACATGGGAGATGAACATGGAGGTAAACTGAAGCAGGGACATGATGGGAGGACTTAGCCAGGATTCTGGTGGGCATTTGTGACAGTAGATACAACTGGGCCAGGCATGGGAAAATGGAGGGAATTCCTTGTCTTGGAGGTAGTGCCCACCCCATCATCTCCTGTTGATCTTCCTCAGATTAGTAGGTTAGTAGTTTTCCAGCATTAAAATGATCTCTCTCTCTCTCTCTCTCTCTCTCTCTCTCTCTCTCTCTCTCACACACACACACACACACACACACACGCACCACATCCGCCACATACATATGCCACATCCATACACACTCCCCCCCTACATATCACCCCCCCCCCCATACCACATATATACAATACACACAGAACATACACCCATGTATACAGAGCCTCTTACTCCAGGGATCTGAGACACAAGTGGCTAAGCCCACCCCATTTCATTTTACCACCTCCTCCATTCCTTATAATTCAGTCACAGAAATGACCTGTGATCCCCTGGGGATGGTAGCCTTTCTCTGACTAGGTTGGAGATCGTGCCTCTAATCCCTGCCTCCTTTTTTTCATTTTCCTCTAGCCGGCGAGACCTGAACTTTGAGCGTAGGGGTGATACAACCCTCAAGTAAGACCTTCCAGGATCCATGTTCTCTGATATTCTCCCTGGATTTTTCCCCAAGTACCCAAACCTCTTAGAAAATAGGAAACCTTATGCCAAAGAGGTAGTGAAGGAGTGGTCTGGATTTCTTCAATTTTCACATTTCCCAACTTGGCTTCAAAAACCACTTTTTTTTTTTTTTAAAGCAATTGGGGTTATTCAAGGTTACACAGCCAGTTATTTGTGGGTGTGGTGCTAAGTATCTGAGCCCGGATTCGATCCCCAGGTCATCCCGACACTGGAGCCGGTGCTCTTACTCGCTGTGCTACCTGGCCTCCCCCAAAAACCACGTTTTTTTCCCTAGGCTTTTCCTTCCCTAAAACTGGGAAATGTAAGGGGTTGGGACATGGGGATCAGGGTTATATAGGGGATTGTCCCCAGTTAAAGTCACCTTCATATTAGACAACTGTTCAGCTGCTTTGTAGAAGGAGGCAGACAAATCCACTCCTCTTTGTGCTTCTAGGTGCCCTGTGATGCTTGTGGTGGGAGACCAGGCACCCTATGAAGATGCTGTGGTCAGTGGGATGTTATAGAATTGGGTCTCTAGGCTCAGGAGCATATCAGAGCTTTGTTTTGAGGGAGGAGGCAGGATCAAAATGACAGAATGGTAGAAGAGGAAGGAATATTGGATTTGGGAATAGGAGGATTGGGGCTCAAACCTCAGTTCTGTCATTTATGTGACCCTAGGCAAATGACTATATACCTTTCTGGGTCTATAAAATAATGGGGTTGGATTCCAGTTCTTAATCTCTGATTTTATGGAACTTGAAGATTTCAGTCCTTGGGAGGAGAGAAGAGAGCTGAGAACCATTAGGAAAAGGATGGGGTTCTGGGCTCCTGGAGGGGGGCTTGGTGGGTTCTGCTTCAAGAGTTGTAGAGTAAGGATTCTCAGAAGCTAGGGATTCTCCCTCATCTTGTCTCCGCCTCATCAGGTGGAATGTAATTCGAAGCTGGACCCAACCAAGACTTCTTTCCTCAAGGTCAGTCACCACCCTCTCCCAGCTTTGATTGCCCTTCTCCTATCCATGACTCATAGCCCTGCTGTTTCTTAGTCCTCAGCTTCTCTTGCTTTAGCTTTCTTGGTCTCCTGGGCCTTCCCTAGCTGAGGGGGTGGGGTGGTGGGTAGTGGTATGGGAGGAAGGACTGGGGAGGGGTGAGGTAAAATCAGAAAGATTAAGAGCAAAAGGAGGATCTCTATTTAAGAGTGGGGGTTTAGAAATAGGTTCTTGGTCCTACCCCTGGCTTAGTTTGTCCAAATCATTTTGCTTTTGTGAATTTCTCTCCTAAACAGATGGCAGATTCTGGAGGTCAGCCCCAGCTGACGCAGGTGAGTTTCCTGCTGCCTGTGAGATGGTGTGGAATGCTAATACCACTGTGAACCCTTGGATGACTCCTAGAGCTCCAGTTCACCCTTCCTTAGTCCCCAAAGCCTAAACTTCTCAACCCTCCTTGATTATCTCTTTGTACCATACCTTTACAGCCAGGAAAGCTGACTGAAGCCTTCAAATATTTTGTTCAAGGCATGGGCTACAGTGAGTATGAAGGGCTTGGTGGGGGCAGGAGAGGGAGATCAAAGTTTCTTTCTCTTCTGTTAAGAACTCTGGTTCATTGGGGTGGCCAGGTGGTGCAGTGAGTAAGAGCACTGGCCCCGGAGTCGGGAGACCCGGGATACGTTCTGGCCTCAGATACTTAGCATCCATACAAAATAACTGGCCATGTAACCTTGAGCAAGTTACTTAACCCCAATTGCTTAAAAAAACAACAACAACTGGTTCAGGGTCCCCTTAAGAAGAGAAGAATGGGGGGAGAGGGGGAGGTTGGGTCTGGAGCTGGAATAAGTTTGACCATATGTCTCTTTTCCTTGTCTTGTTTCCTGCCCCAAGTCTCCTTGACCAATTTTACTGTCATTAGCCCTTCATCCTTCCTTGTAGAATTCCCAAGTTCTAGCCCTCACCTTCCTTATCTGTGCTAACTCCTTTCTCCTGATAGCCCTACTTTTGACTAGTAGTTTGCTTTTATCATTTAACCAGTTGTTTATCCTGTCTGCCTCCCATCTCCACAGTGGCATCTTCCTGTATGACCCGTTTATCTCGATCACGAACTGCCTCCCTGACCAGTAGAGCTTCGATTGATAGCGGCCGTTCTCGAACTACCTCTCAGAGCAGCGAGTCTGGGATTGTTCCTTCAGGGTCTCCAGGACATACTATGGAGGTCTCTTCTTGAGCATCCCTCCCTCCCCTTTTGAAGGACCTGGCCCTCACCACTCCCCAGCCCCCCAGCTCTAACCCGGGGCAGGGGAGGGCATATAAGGGTGATAGGCCGGAGAGAGAACAAGAGAGAGGTGGGACAGATTCTGCAGGGAGATGACTTTGTCCTTTTGATTTCCACCCTAACCTTGACCTCTAACTTGCCCCCCCCCCAAATAAAACCCTGGGAGAGAGATCTTAATGTCTCTTAGGGACCCAGACCCTTGACTTTTCATTCCTGGATTGTCTCCTTATTTTGGAGGAAGACTTGAAGGGGAAATGCTATTCCTTGATACAGGAACCTTCAGATGAGGGAAGAGGGGTTGCTGCATCCCAGCTCAGACTCTTTTTTTTTCTATCCCAGGATGCACTGTAATAAAGGCATCTGGGGAACCCACTGGGGATGGAGTTGCTAATGCTGATTCTGATCAATCCTTATTCCCTTAATGGGGATGGGTGTGTGAGTGACAGTATGAGTGTTTAGGAAGCTTATTGGGTATTCAGGGTCAGTGAAGGCCCTATGATTGCAATGGAGAGGTCCAGAGGATAGCGAAGAAATAGAAGTGGGAGGTGGTGAGTATGAGTGAATGTGTAGGCTGGAGCCAGGAGCAGGAGTAGGGAAGGGGGCTGGGGCTGCTTGGCTGAACTAACTTTATAGTTGTCAGTTTTATGAAGTGAGGTGGGGGGCCAGATCAGGGCTGTGCTGCTTGATACTTGGCATGAGGGGTGGGTAGGATTGCCCAGGGAGCAGGGTAAGTGTCTTAGGGGCTCTGACCACATTATAGTAGAGGGGAAGTTATTCCCTTATGAGCCTCTTGTCCCCCACAATTCCCCTTGTAACAATAAATTGTGTAGATGAGACTGAGGACCAGTGTTAACTGTGTGTTTGTATAAAAAAAGCACTAGAAAGATTGAGATTTCTTTAAAACTCCTTACATGTGAGTAAAACACATAAAACAGATAACCTGTTAAATGTGGCATGGCCTTCACCACTCAAGATGATCTGCTTCACAACAAATCATGATGAATGGTAAATCCCCTCCACTCCTCCAGATTTTCAGGCAGGGAAAGGGAGAAACCACTTGAGAAAATGCTTACAGGAATCCAGGGATGCTCTGGCTGCCATCTCTAAGAAGAAAGACAGACTTACACTGTCAGTCACTAATATCTCTACTTTGGAGTTCCCAACCCATTTGGGATTCTCAGTCATCTCTCGGCACAATGTATGGTGGTTTCTGAGCAGGTCTGGAGACTTGATTCTCAAAGACCCAAGAATTGCCTCATCATGGTTACAGCAAGTCAAAGAACATATAGAATTTTGGCCCATTGAAGCTGAGCCCAGTTATTTAGAGTGTGCTTTTTCCCTCCATGCTCGATATGTAAGGAATGTAGACACTAGTGTTAGATCATTTCACATGGGTTTTTGGAAGTTTAGAATTGGGAGGGCCACTGGAGATAACTGATCCTTTGAGAAATTTTTTTTAGAGAATCACACTTTTTTTTTTTGAGGGGGAAGGCAAGGCAATTGGGGTTAAGTGACTTGCCCAAGGTCAGACAGCTAGTGTGTCAAATGTCTTACGGTGTATTTGAACTCGGGTCCTGACTCCTGGGCTGGTGCTGTGTTTACTGTGACACCTAGGTGCCCCAAGGCCACTGTGTTCTTGAAGGACAAAATGGACAAGAATGTTACCCACTTTATAAGATAGTGGCACAGTAATCATGACTAAAAAGGACCAGGGTCATATACCAACCTGCATCAGAGAAATAAGGGGCAGGCAGATATTTTCTCCAGCAATACTGAACTGAAAAGTGTTTATTGAATTTTGTTCTCTGGAAGATATGCTGTGAAGTGAGGCACTCATTGATGAGAGGGGAAAGTTGAATACAACCCTGACTCTGAAAAGACCATTTTGGCCTTTGATTCTTGAGCAATTTCACCAAAACTTTACAAGGCATGCTTAATGTCAGTGGAAAGACAATAGTAACAGTGGGCCAATATCAACACTAAATCAATGCTTCTCAAAAGGCATGTCCTCAGCATGCCTAGTTCCTTAGGTGTGCCACAAGTGATATGCATCTTGTATGTAATTGTGCAATGTGTAAATCTGAGAAGACTTCAGCTTCAAGGGGGAGTCTCTTGACTATCCTTTAGTGTTGCCAACTTAGACTTTGAGTGTGCTGTGGTTTCTCACAGCACAAAGCAAAGAATAATATACTGTACAATGAACAAAAGAAAGAAGCATTACATTAAATCAATGTTTCCTTCTAGAGTTTCAACTAGCAATTTTGACAGTTGGGTAAGCAGCAAGGAGGGTCTCCTCAGAATCATCTTTATATTTCATGATGTGAACATAATACAGGAAATAACAAATTTAGACAAGTGGAAGGAATTTGTTACTTCAGAGGGTGGCATGCATATGTTAAATATTTGTGTCCTCTAAATTTTGGTGAACTAGTTAATGGCACTACCTTTCACACTAGTAGGTAGGGAGAATGGATACCTGGACATCAGGCCATTGTTAAATGGAGAGCAATCTGGGAAGATTATAAACAGGGCTGGTAAAAGCCCTAAAGGCATAGCAGAGCAACTATCCAATAATTAAGTATAGCTATGTGAGAAAAAAAAGCATCCTCAAATACAGAAATAAGAAATGAGGGTGGCTCTTTTCCTACAAATGTTTTGGTGGGAACCTGAGGCAAAGCAGAGTTGTAAACAGCACTAGCTTATAGAAGCAGTAGCTAGCTCTGCAAAGCGTTGGAGTTTTTACCTCTGTGCAATTTGGAAGAGACATCTATTAATATTTCCAGTCTTCATAAATGAGGCTGATAGTGTCTATTTGTGGAGCCTTGCCCTGTTCGTTAGACAGTGGCCCAGGGAGACATGATGGAAGGGAGTGTAACTCCACTAATGATCTCTTAGCACAAAGGATCCACATCTGTCTGGCCTGGCCTGGAGCCAGGTGTAGGAATGGGATGACCTCAGCATAGGCCAGTCAGGCCATTTGGTTGTGGGGGTGGTCCTCCCAGGCTGATGTCTGCTCAGCTAGATTCAGGCTGTGGAATCACACTGCCCTCTTGTGGTTGACATGACAATTTAATTTTGGCTCCCTGCTTTCAGCACTTACCTACCCACCTATCTCATCACATTCTTTTCCCTCCTGCCCTGACTTTTTTGCTATGATCTGAAAGTAAACTGTTCACTTTCAGGTTCAAAGCTTGAGAGGAGAATGGACATAGAGTGGCTCCTGGTGGATAGTGAAGGTTACTGTAGATCCAAAAAGCCATGGTAGGCACCTTAGGGTTGTTACAGTTCTAGTTCCCTTGTCCCTCATCTTCTATTACAATCCAAATGAGTCCAGGCTTGGGTTCCTGATCCCATTCTTTCTTCTCTCCCTTGGTGAATTTTCAGGCTCCTCAAACTGCATGGAGAAATTCTAAGAGAGCAGATAGAGAAAGAATGGGACAAATGGGAAAAAGGAAAGTCTTTTAAAGGATGAATGGGGAGGGGAAAAAGGAATAAATAAATTAGATTCAACCTGAAGAAAAACTGGATGAGGCCCAAAGCCCACAAAGTTAGAAATTTCTGAAGGTGATTCTCTGGAAAACACTTTCCCAGAGAGGGAAAGAACAGATTTACAGTAAAAGAGAGATTAGACACTAGAAAGAAATCCCAGAAGGGTTAGCAGTGTGAAATGCTGACTAGGAATGGCAATTCTCAAGACAGGAAGTCATTTCCATCTGGCTAGGAGCTGTGTGAGGCCATGGAATAAATGTCATAACTCCAGGAGGGCCTTGGAATTCCTTCTGCCCCATCTTCTTGGCACAAGATTTCATTTGTGGCAGGGGTGCTCTATTCTAGGTGTCTACCAATAACTGTCCTGGATGTTCACTGTCAGTATTCCTATTCTATCGCATAGCGACAGACCAAAATCAGGTACAGATGCAATGTGATTATTTCCAGTCAATAGTTTCTTGTATCAAAAACAAAGATTCAAAATTTTCCTGTGCAGAGTAGGGTAGGGGTATGAACTGCTTCATAGCATCTAAATTCCACTTTCTTACTGCCTTTTCCCTTGTGTTTTCTCAACTTAGTGTTCACTCTTGTTTATACTTTTTGTCCACATCTGCTCAAAAATGTTCCTGTCCCCATTGCTTTGTCCTCCAAGAGTGGTCTTTCATTTCTCCTTCACTAATTACCCCTCTATTCTTAACTGCCTACATTTCTTGTTACATCCCAACTCAAACCCTTTGCCCCAGACAGGCAGAGGGGATCCTACAGTGAAAGGCTTCAGAGTTCCAAACAATTATGTAAATTGTTGGGAGTGATGAACTTTGGGTAATAGGAAAGAGGTAAATTTAGTTTTCATCTCCTGGGATCTCGTTTTAAAATCCCTTCAAATCTTCATAAGGATAAGAAGGAATTTGGAATTGTAGTACTAGAAAATTGCAGAATGACAGATTTAGGATTGAGGTAAAAGAAAAACTTCCTAATGTTGAAAAATGGAATAGGCTGACTTAGGAGCTAATGGTTCCCCCTCCACCTTCTACTTTCCACTCTCCACCCCTTTACTATCTGGAAGACTTTAAGTGGAAATTAGGTGACCACTTATTGGGTGTGTTGTAGAGGGGTCTTGGTAATGAGCAAATTGTATTAGATTACAACTGAAGTCTGTTCCAGTGCTGAAAGTTATAATTAGAACTCAGACAGTGGTTACATCTTTAGGATAAACTGTTGGCTTTTTAAAAAAAGGGGAATGGGAAATGTAAGCATTAGCTTTATATAGCCCCGAAGTGTATATAGTGTTGCCCTCCCTCCAATTTTAATTTCCTCCTTTGGATCTGTCACTGTCACCCTAGTTGACTATTTGGTGCTTTTAAAACTCTTGGAGCAAATTAGACCTTCCTTTTCCCCACTTGGTGAATCACTGTGCAAATCAATCTTTGGCTATTAATCTCCAATAGTTTTGGATGAAAATTGATCTTTTTTCTCTCCCATACCCCATTTCAGATGGGACCTGGACCTTGGATTCTTTCCTTTCTAGGATAAGGCCTATCACTGAGTTTAGAGTCTGCTATTTCAACCTCTATTACTGGGTTGTTCTTGAGGCCTATGTTCACCTTAGGTTGCATGGTATTTGACATTTCCAACTCATTAAAAAATAAGAACGTAAGTTTCTTCTCTACATCTTGAGTTATTTTTTCCAGTGCTTGAGGTTTCTTTTCCCATTATTGCTGGAGACAATGAAATGTAGGTTGCCTCCCTACAATTCCATCCCCTCCACATCACCCTATTGTTTCTGTTTATCTCCAGAAAGTTTGTTCTCTAGTATTATTTGAAGTCTAAAGAAAGCCTATTTCAGGATCAAGGTGACTCCTAGATTTCTCAGAGTGGGGAGAATCCCAAGGATGAAGAGATGGTGGATGAGGATGAGGCAGAGGATGGTGGTATACTGGGTTAGAAAAGATTATGGAAAAGAGAAAGGTGTCCCTAAATCATGCCTGAAGAACCATGCCTCCATTTCACATTGCTTCATATTCATCAGTAATCCAGAAACATGGTGCTCTACTTCTGCTGGAAAGTCATCTCACTGCTCCAACATCCGGAGACACCTTCCCATGCCTCTAGAACAAACCAGTTCCCTAGCCTACTCCCATCTTCCCCATGCAGAAATAAGGTCATTGAGGTTAAAGGGAAGGGGGCACAGGAATAAGTTAGAATTAAGACTGTAGCAGTTAATTTAAGATACTTTTCTAAAGCCTGACCTCCGGTATAAGGATTAGGTTTATTCATAGGTCTGGATGATTTACGTGGTATTAAGGGAAACAGGATGAGCAGGAGATAGAGAAACCAGATAAGAGCAGATCGGAGAATGTGATCTAGCAATCTCAAACTCCCTCCTCCCCTCCCTTATTCTCCAGTAATGAAAATCTGAGGTGGGGGACTGCACATACTCACTTCCCTAGATTTTCCATCTAAACTCCAGGATATCTCCATTCTAGCACCCTTGCCAAAAAGCATTGCAACCTTTCCCCTTCCTAATCCTAGAGAAACTAGTTTGTTTGCTGGCATTTCAGGAGATTTCAAAAGCAAGGGAGATTCAAGATGAAAAGCAAACAGTCTGGGGGAGGAGTGAAGTGACAGCATCAGTGTGGAGGCTAGAGCTGAGTTGTGGTTGATCCAGGCATTTATCTGGCGCCTTTCTTCCTTCCTAAACACACTGTATCTTAATTCTTCAGCACTAGGGAGCAGTAAAAGGGCCTGGGTTTAGAGAACACTGGACTCAGTGTGAGAAACAGAATTAATGTGTCCTGACGTGCAGCAGTGGGTGGGGAGAGGGTCCTTGGGTTCTATTCAGCCTCTCTCTGCTCTGCCATCTGTTTTTTTTTTTGTTGCCAGCAACAATGAGGAGAGAAGAGAGGATGAAGGGGATCCCTGGAATCTCAGCAATTCATCCCTCCACAACCAGCTTCATCTGCCAACGTGTACTAGCACCTAACCCAGGAAGAGGCCGTCATGCAGCTCTGGCTCTGCTCTCCTCCCCTCCCCTCCCTTACCTGCTTCATCAGCCTGCCCTAATGCCGAGCAGGGAAGTCAGAAACACATAATGGCTAAAACGAAGTGGAAGGAGGACTGACATTTATTTCCACACGGTACCACAGGCGGTGCTGGTATCCAAGTCTAGGGCAATAGGCAGAAAGGTTCATCTTCATACTCCTGTCCTCTCTTTCTCTGCTGCCCCATACTCTCCACCCCTTCACCCCAAGATCTTTCCTGTTTCAGAGCTGGGTGACGCAAGCAAAGACCCTGCAGAGGAGGTTTAGAATCCAATTATGAGGATGGTGCTTGATGCATGCCACTGAGGCTGAATAAAAATGTCCCCGGACTAGGGCCAGTTCAGAGCAGGGATGTTCACTCAGACTAGTTACCTGGTAAGGACAATCTCTAAGGGATAATTCATGCCCAGATGGCAATTATGGCCATGAAGGTAAAACCAGCTGCTACACAACCCCATTTGGCTAGAGGGGATTCAGGGGCAGCCAGTTCCCGGGGAAGAATTTCTAAGAAGGTTACATAGAGGAAAGTGCCAGCTGCCACACCTTCTAATACAGCCTGGGCTAAGGCCCTTCCCCCCTCAGGATCTCCCCCAACCACAGCCATCCCCACAGCTAGGCCAAGGGGGGACATGAGGGCCAATGCCAGGATGGAGATCAGGGCCCATCGTGGCCCTGTGCCTGTCTGTACCAGTCGAAGTCCCACCCCAAATACCACTAATCCCTTGTGTGCCAGAACAGCCAGGCAAAGCTGCAGCACAGCTGGTACTGAAGACTGAAGCCCCACAGCCAGTCCCTCAAACACTGAGTGAAAGGAGAGTGAAAGCAAGAGAACCAGTGCCCTAAAGGGCCCCTGAGAGGGTGATGGCAGAGGTCCATGACTGTGGAGACTCAAGGAATGGGCATCATGGGCCCCACCCCATTCCTCCTCATGTGTTTTTGACCCCCTGGTACCACTAGGGCACCACTGCAGTGCCAGTGACTCCAAAAGGAAGACCAAGAAGAAGCCTAGGGAGATGATGAGCTCCCCAAACGGGTAATCCACCTAGAGACAGAGAGAGGAAATACTGAGGTGAGAAGAGAAAAAAGGGGGTGAAAAGAAAAGGAGTGATATGAAGAAAACATGATATGTGGTGGGACAAGAAGTGGTGGGCAGGGGAATTGTGTGAGAGATGGGGGATAATGAGAGGAACAGAAGTCCTGAAGGGAAGAATGTCAATCAATCATGAGACCAGGGATAGGGATGTGGGGAAAGATCATACATATAATAAGATCCAGAGAACAGGGTTACAAAGAGGGAAAGAATGGATGTCCCCTAAACCCAAGGTATGGAATTAATTCTTCTTTTTAATTTTAAAGTTTGAGGCTGGGAAACTGGGCTGGGGAGGAGAAGGAATATTTAGCATTCCTCACATACCCCCAAGAGGGGCCTGAATTGGGGAAGGGATCTCTGGCTCTCCTGACTTCTCAGGTAGGGGCCTGGCTGGGGGAAACTCACATGAGTTGAATCAGTGGTATCAGAAGAATTTCCCTCATTTCCCGTTCTGTTCTGGGAAGGAGAGAGTATGAGTTAGAAGGGAAAGGGGTCAGGCTTCTGTTGCGTTGCTATAGTTCCACCTTCCTTAAAAAATGTAATTCCTGGCCCACCTCCCCCTACTAGATCTACCCGCTCATAGCAGCTGCCCTTCATACAACTTTATTTTCTATCCTGGGCCCTTTTGGACGTCTCCCTGTAAGCTCATTTTTGTTTTTCCCTTAGGTCCCACACCTTAAACTCAGCACCCTGGCCCCTCACCTGCAGGATGTATCTCTCGATCTCCGAATCAATGCTCTCCAGGGCCTCTGCTGTCATGTGCATAAGCCCTGCTCCCAAAAACACTCCTGCTGATACACAGCCTAGGAGGCTGAGGACCCGGCGGTGCTTCCCTGCCAAGGCAAAGGGGCAAATGACAGGGCTCATTTCTTAGCTGGCAATTCAAGAAAGCAGAGATGGCTATAGGCTATGGGTCTGAGAACAGAGAATCTGAATTTATAAGAGGAAATACACATGAACCCACCCAGGTTCAGGATTCGAAGTGGAGGCAAGTCAGAGGCCAAGGTGAAAGGAGGGGTTGAGGTGAGAATAGGGGCTTATGACACATGGACAAAGATGGGGTTAGAACTATACCTGTGGCTGCATGGATCCGGAACCATTTGAAGCAGATAGGAATAATGCCACAGAACAGAGTGAGAGTCAGCAAGGCTAACAAGCAGCCAATTTTTACACCCACAAGTGGCTCCATCCCTGGGGTGGAAGTTGAGTGGAGGCCCCAGGATGATAGAGAGTGTCTTCAGAACAGGACTGTTCAAAGCTGTTGTTTTCGTTCACCTGGCCCCAGCAGGCAGTGGTGGTGGCTGATGTGTGCTGCCTCCGCTTATGTAGACATCTGACTTTGACTGGGGCTCTGCCTCTGGTTTTCCCCTACCCCCCCCAATCAGGGCCCCTCCCCAGCCTCACACCCTCTTCAGCTCAGTAACTAGAAACTCCAGACTCCCTGCCAGACACTGCCCAGAGCTGTGTGTCTCTCCTCCTCCTCGTGGCTGACTAATCCTTAGGTTGACAAAGAACCGTATGAGCTCACCTCTAGGGTTAGCCTGATAGGAGATGGTATGCTCTATGATGGCTGAGTAGCCCTTACCCCTTTCCCATTGGGGACAAATGCCTAGCCTTTCCTTGCTCAGGACACTCAATCCAAACCATCCATGTTTCTTTACTCAATCCCCCTGCTTTGTAGGCTGCCGTATCTGACACCTGAACTGCACCCTTTCAGAGGGGATTTGGGGCCAGCTGGGGCAAAAGCAGGTAGGGCTAGGGCTTTCCATTTTGTCAAGCTGTGGGAACTGAGAGGTCGAGTCCCTTACCTGCAACCCCAGACAATGAACTCCCAGCACAGAATGAAAAAAAAAAATTTTGGGGGGGGAAGAACACCACAAGATTTATGGGGTCACTGCATTAATACTTTCCCTACTTCTTCCTGTACCTGACTAGTGCTTTGGGGAGGGGGGTGCTAAGATAACCTAAATGGCCATAAGCCTCAAGGTAAAGGGAATAGCTGGTCCCGAGATTTAATGAAGCCAGGGGATAATGGAGATATTAACCAACTAGAGTAAAATGAACCAGTTTGGAATATGCTAGAGTGGAGCTTGGGACAGGACTGAGTCCCGACTCATAGCCTGGGTTCAAATCTGAGTGACAGTTAAGGAAAGCTCTGATCTGGTTAAAGACCCTTAGGAGGGGCAGTGGGAGAAGGCAAAAGGGGAGAAAGGACAGGAGAGGTGGTTGCTGGTTTCCCTGGGCAGGCTACCTGCAGAGCCACATTAAGACCTGTTGAGCCAGTTTTCAGAAGACCTGGGGGTGGCTCTTGTCATCTAGTTTTCCCACTACTCCCAAACAGGATTCCCGTGGTGAACAGGGATTCTTATATAAGGGGCAATATTAGGATGGGATAAGGACTAGGTGGGAATACAAAGAGCCTCAGAATTAAATTTTATTACAATGGTGGGTCAAAACTTCAGTGAAGGAAACCCTGAATCCTTCCCTGCTAAGAATCTCAACACTAATTTTTTTTTCTATTAAAAAAAAAATTTAATTCAATTAGCAAGTCAGAGGGTACTTGGTACCCTTATCATGAATCCCTGGGACGTTTTGTTTTTGGCAAGGATGGCAAAAACTGGGAGGTGTTAGCCAACTAAGGTCTCTTGTCAGTCGTCAGAAGGATCTTGAACAGGGGCTGGCGGAAACTCCGGTGAAGTGGTCAAAGGCAAGCAATCTCCCCAGCTACTAGCACGAGCACAGCGATATAAGTGTCTATGAAGAAAAGGAGGGACGCTTCAATATAGCTTCCCTGTCCCCTTAACATCCATGTGAGTTGTATATCCCTTCCTCCCCCTCCAGTTCCTCACATGTCTTGTACCTGCCATGTCGTCGGGCAGTAACCACAACATGCTGGAGATGGCCATCAGGGCAACACAAATGGCAATGTACATGACGTGGCCGTTTGAGGACAGGCTGGGTGAGACGGGCCCATTGATGATCCTCCCCTTGAAGGCCCCGGCTTAGGATAACCAGAGAGAACTTCTCCTCCTTGTGACTATGGTTCTGATGTAAGGACAGGAAAGAAGGTGATTGGGGGAAAAACTTAAAAATAAAGGACTTTATTTACTTTCTTACTTTCAGGCCTGACCTGAAGTTCTTCTCCTTCCACAGATCAGATCATTTGGCTCCTCATTTTAACTGTACTTTGTGTACTCCCTCATTCCCCCCTCCCCCATCAGCATGCTTACCCAACTAAAAGGGATGGTGCTGTATGCTTGGGAGAAGCTGCAGGCCTGGGGCTGGGAAGCAGACAGCTTGGGGCAGGGAAATTCATGGGGGCACTGTGGAAAAAAAAGAAGTAATGAAGGTTAGAGAAACCAGAAGATAGTTATATAAGATAGAACTGGAGAATAGGGTAAAGACAGTGGAACTATGAGTATAAAGTAAACAAATGGAAAGTAGGATAAAATAGGTCAGTCTCCCTTCTTCCACTTTCCTGGCCACAGTTGAGCCCAGAATGATTTCTACTGGTTCAATCAAGGAAGAATACTCACTGGAGCGAAGACGTGTCCAGGTCGATGGTCTATGGGAGATTTCTCTGGTCTCTGAAGGACCCCCCCCCAAAAAAATATATATATATGTATATTTCAGTGGTTGAGAGACCCTCTCACCCTTCCCACCTCCCACAGTTCAGTCACTGTGCCCCACCTAAAGCGTTTTTCACCAGTCCTCCTTCAGTCATTAGACAAGAAACCTCTGTCAATCTAGGTGACCACTACCAGTACTTTAAGGTATACCTGAAGCATGGGGAAGACAGTATAACTCAGTGTGCAGGATGGTGTGGTCAAATCACCCTCATACCCTTACTGGCAAATTCTACCTTTTCAAACTCTGCTGGTGTGCAGCCCAGGAGGCTCAGACTCCAGGGGTGACTTTGGGTCAGTTACTCCGTGCCCCTTGATTTTACAACAGAGATATACTAGCTCCTACACCCCTGATGCTTCAGAAACCTACAGTCCTTGGTTTACTCGCTTCTCAGATGGAAAGTCATTATGACCCGGGACAATATGCTTATTCAACTGGGAGCCATCTTCAATACACTGTTGAGCATTCCCAGTTTTCAAGGGCATGCCAGCTCTGAGGAAGCATGGTAGAGAAGAACCTCACTCTCAGGACTAGGTCCCTGGCATCCATGAGGAGACGATGTCCAGTTTTTGTTCCATTTTCCACCAAAACCTGTGGAAGAAATTGGAAGATGAGTAGTCTTCAGTTTAGAGCTGATAATTAAAACTATGGGAGTGGATGAGTTCACTAAGAGAAAGAGTACAGAGAAAGAAAAGAAGAGGGCACAGGAGGGAGCTTTGGGTACACCCACAGCTAAGGGATTTCTTGTAAATAATGTTCTAGCAAAGGACATTGAGGCAAAAGGAGAAACAAAAAGGTACAATGTCATGGAAACCCACAAAGCAGAATGGTGTCATGATGCAGGGAGGTGGAGAAGGATGAAGACTGAGAAAAGGCTATCAGATTTTGCAATTACGAGGTCATTAGTTACTTCTGAAAGGGTAGTTTCAGCTCAGTGATGAGGCTGGCAGTCAGACTGCAGAGGGTTTAGAAGAGAACGGAAGGACAGAAAATGAAGGCAACGAATATAGATAGTTTTCAAGGAGTTTGGCTGAGAAAACAAACACAGACAGAAGTTTGTGGGTATGATAGTGCCCGATGAAGGTCTTTTAAGGATGGGGGATATTTCACACAAGAGAATTTGGACCCCCAAGGGGTTTACTGAGAGGTGAAGGGAGATCTCAGCTTACCAGGAAGCAGCCTGTCTTACGCCATAAAGTTTGGATGACTTCGATTCGATCGGCCATGCTGGGCAACTCACTTAGAGAGAAAGCAGACACCACCACATCAAATTGTACCTGGGAATCAAGGCAAGGGAAATTTTAGACAGAATTTTCTCCATCCCTGAGGGCCTCCCCCAACTTCTGCTTCCCTTGGGCTTTGTTTCCACCCATTGTCAAATATTCAGGTTGTGCTATAAAGTCAATGCTGAAATTTTCCATGTGCCTATCCCTCTTCCAGCAACAAAGAAGAATTCTGGTACTTGCCTTTGGTGAGACTGGGAGAAACTGCCTAAAAAAGACTCCTGGAATATGAGGTTTCCCAGAATCTAAGCCACCTGAAGAACAAAGAAGAGAATTGATTAAGGTGTGTCTATGTACTTGGGGGGCAGATGAGGGAAGGGACATCTAAATAGAGAGTAAAGGCTCCAAGAATAGAGAAAAAAAGATAACAAGTATGAGATGGGATGAAGAAGGAAAGGCATAGGAAGAGTAGAAAGAGAAAAGGGTTCCTTCTCTTGTTTTCAATCCAACCAGCCCATTCTCTGCTCAGCAAAGGATTCTGCCCTTTGCCTACATCTAAGAAAAATACAAAAAGGAACTGAACTTGTTTGATCTTTTGGGAGAATCTTTTTTTTTTTTTTTTAGGGGATGGGAAATCTAATTCTCTTTCTCCACTCTGTTACAACCTCGTCTACCTAATCCTTTGCTTTTTTCATTTGTAGATCATTTCAACAACCACTGCCTTACCCTCACCTTTCAGAATCCTTTCTGCCAAGGCCAACATGGAAGCTGAGCTGTCCACACACAAATATTCACGAAGGCTCTGGCCCCAGGTATTATAAGCAGCCCTGTGAAGATAGGAGGACAATCTAAAAGATCTAAGAGACAGAGTTCTTAAACAGAGCACTGCTAATACATACTCTCCTAAGTATACTAGTGAGCTATGTAAGATAAAGGTTAAAAACTAATGATGTCATTTCTATTAATTTCTCTGCACCTTCTGGATGGAGGATGGAGGGCAATGGACTCAGAAAAATGTTTGTACATTAGAAATTGACATACAGGACCCTACCCTTGATGTTACATTCTCTCCTCCCTTTTCTAAGTGTAGCTCTTATTTACTTCCCAAACTCTGACCCATTCTTCATGCTTCTAAGACTCCTTTCCATGTTCCTATCCATTGTTCCTTTCCTAAGCTCCTATCTAGAAATTAATTAAAGCAAAATATGGATGACATCTGTGCCTAATCCTTAACTACACTATTCTCTAGAATCTACTAGTTTCTTGGCTTTGGAATGGTACAGGTAGGGTTTTCTTAGGCTGGAAACGATGGGGCTCATGCTGACTTGAATCACTCACCAAGTAACAGAACCAGTGCCTGAGCCAAAATCCATTAAAGTTTGTGGCTTAAAATCTGGAACACGAGCTTGGATCTGAAAAGACAGAAGGTAACACCTAAGGTGGGATGCCAGGAATGATTTGAGGCCTTGTTAGAGATTACTCAGAATAGAGGACTAGAAGAGAGGTTAGAACTTTTGAAAGTTTCTGAATACCTCAGGAACCCTTTATATTTTTGCTTTTTGGAGGTGGGAAGGCAGGGCAATTGGGGTTAAGTTACTTGCCCAAGGGTCACATGGCTAGTAAGTGTTAAGTGTCTGAGGCCAAATTTGAACTCAGGTCCTCCTGACTCCAGGGCCAGTACTCTATTCACCGTGCCACCTAGCCACCCCAGGAACCCTTTCATAATAGAAGCTAAGGGGTTTTACCTCATGGAAAGCTCTGGAAACAGCTGCAAAGCCACCATCTAGTCGTGCTGCCATGTATACCAGACTCAGCCTTTCATCATAGCTGCCAAAGAAGCCAGGCATGTATAATTACGTCAAATCCTATAGATTTCAAGCCTTTCGGTATCTCTTGCCTCTATCTGATGATAATTCCTACATCCTCTATTCCTAAGTCATAACTTTAGTATGTCTCACTTGGATTACTGCCAAAGCCCCTAACTTACCTTTTATCCCCCTGTCTATTTCAGTTCATCTTAGTACTTCTAGGTTCATTTTTCTAAAGTAGAGCTTACATTATGGCACTTTCAGCTCAAAGACCTTCAACAATTATGCCCTGACAGCCATGGGAAGCGCCCAGGTACAGTGGGAGAGTGCACTAGATTTGGTGTAAAGAAGACCTTAATTCAAATCTGATCCCAGACACTTACTAACTGTGTAGTTCTAAGCAAATCACTTAACCTCCTTTATTCTCCGCTTCCTTTGCCATAAAATAGGGATAACAATAATGCCTACCTCACAGGGTTCTGGTAAAGAATGAATGAGATAGCACAGATAGAGTAATTTGCACATTTTTAAGCAATATAAATGTCAGTTGTTACTGTTACTATTATTATTCTCTTAGCTTGTCATTCAAAGTCTTCTAGGATCTGTTTCCAACCTACACATACAAGATAATATCACATTTCACTCCTCAGGTACTCTAGTTGGATAGGACCATTCAATGAACTCAGAAGACATCCTTGATTTCTTAACTTTATGCCATGGCTCTTCTATTTCCTACACTTAGCTGAGTCTCCCTCCCATTGCTGATATACTGAAATCCTGCCCCTTCAGGGCTCAGCTCAAATGCTAACTAATTATTCTACCAAGCTTTCTCTGATCTGCCAGTTTATAGTTATTTCTTCTTTGTCTGAATTTATAGTCTATTTGTACTTTTCTTGTGTTTTTAATTTTTCAGAGCATAAATTTCAGTTCTAAACAGTATTAAACAGGGATAATCTAAAATTTACATTTAATCAGCTTGATACTGCTACTAAGACCTTCCCTTTCCTTCCCTTCCCTACAAATCCTGAAGGATCCTTTTTTCCTGCTTATTTTTATTTTTTCAATTAATAACCTCTCAAAATTAATTTGTCTTTCCCACTACCGCAAACTGAGCAAAATACAACAAAACAAAAATAACATATCTCTAAAAATATAGTTGCACAGTCCAGCAAAACAAATTCCTACATTAGCCAGGTCCAAATATGCACATCTCTTCATTTTCAGTTTGTCATCTCTCTGTCAAGAGATTAAAGTCTGTTTCATCATCCTTTTGAATTATTTTCATTGAAAAGAGATCTAAAACTTTTCAAAGATTTTTTCTCTATATTTTTGTTATTACTGTATAAACTGTTCTATTGGTTCTGCTTTACTTTGGTCTGCGTCAAAACATAACTATCTTCTCAGTTCTCTCTGAATTTATCCATTTTATAATTCAAAAAAACATTAAAGTTTTGTTTTTTGAATTCCAAATTCTCTCCCTCCCTCCAGTCCCTCCCTCATTCTCTGAAAAGGCAAGCAATATGATACCCAATCTTTCTTTTTTCAGTTTATCAGAAAACTCCCTGAGTCCTAATACCCCTATCTCTTTTCTTGGGGTAAACCTTCCTTTCTTTCTGATCTTTATGATAAACACCTACCCCCTCCACTGCCCTGGGGCAATTCTTTACCTCAGTTTTTGCCAATGGTAGACAGTTTTTCGTAGCGCACTCAACACAGCTCCACGAAGCTGTTTCTCTGACTGTAATGACCCTGAGAAGAGAAAGCAAAGCAAAGACTAGAGTTTAGGAACAAGCAAGATGAAACCTAGAACCTAGAATGGAAATACCCTTATCCCTTGTTTTTTTTCCAGCAGGGACTTAAAACCCAGGAAGTTTCTAGTCTAAACCTATGGAAAAATATTACATAAAAATAAAAGACATGTTCTGTGCCATCAGAAAAATGGTTTAGTCAAAGCATTATTCTTTCTCCAATAAGTTCATTTTCCCCTAGCTTCCCCTTATGACATCTATCACTAATTCAGTTTTGCTTCTGTGTAAAGGTGATGAGGCTTGGATGACAGGATAATGGAAATTGCTTTGATCAGGAACTTCCTCACTCTTCTGTAACACTTCTTTCTAGTCCTGGGTCTGTGGAGTCTAGCTCAATTTGCAAAGTTACTTACAAGTAGCCTCAGAAATAGCTACTCAAAGTCTCAAACAAACTAAAGGGGTAACCACCTATTATAGAATATCTATACAAATAACAGGCTGCTAGGTGGTGCAGTGCCAGGCCTGAAGTCAGGAAGACTTATCCTCCTGAGTTCAAATATGGCCTCAGACACTTTACTAGCTGTGTGACTCTGGGCAAGTCACTTAACCCTGTTTGCCTCGGTTTCTCATCTGTAAAATAAGCCGGAGAAAGAAATAGTAAACCACTCTAGTATCTTTGCCAAAAAAATTCTAAATGGGGTCATGAAGGGTCAGACATGATTGAACAATAACAATAAACAAAGTATAGCATATGAATGTAATGGAATATTATTGTGCCATAAGAAATAGCATTTAGAGGAAACTGGGAAAAGTTCTATGAATTGATGTGGAGTAATGTGGGCAATACCAGAACAATTTATATGACAAGACACTGTTATAGAAAAATAACTTTGAAAGACTTTAGGACTCTAATGCAATGATAAATTGTGAGTCTACAGGAGAAAAGATGAAACATCACCCACCTCTTGCCAGAATTGATGGATGTAAAACATAAATGGGATATACATTTTTGTTTTGGCCAATGTGGGGATTTGTTTTCCTGGGCTCTGCTTAGTTATGATGAGGATTTAAAAAAAAAATTCAATAATGGAGTGTGAGGAATGGGAGAGCTAATGCTCACGAAATTAATTAAAAGAAATAGCTGCTCATTCAACACTGACGCAAGTAACAATTTATGGCAGATCATAATTCAAGTCTGAAGTCACTGACACTTCTTTCTGCATTTGTCCTGAAGTAAAGTGTGCTGGGAAACCAGGAATGTCATAACTATGTGAAAACACTACTGGAAGCTAGTTCAAATCTAGGTTAGGCCATGGGTGTGATAGAGGAATGTATGTGGATGGGATTTCATTCTACAGTATAAGCTGGGAAGTTCTAACACATTTCCTGATCATTCCTGATCCAGATGATTGTAGAGGAAACAAGAAGGGTCTGGACATGGACTGCATATCCAGTCATACCCTGGTATGCAAAGTACAACAGAATCAAAGATGTATAACAATAGCTGATATTTTACGTATGTTTATCAGTTACAGAGTGTTCTGTACATATGTTTTCTCATCAGGTCTTCATATCTAATATTTGTGATAAGTAATAAAAGTATTAAATAATTTCCATTTTACAGATACATCTAGCTTCTAGTTGTTAAGTGCTATTTTATGACTGATTTGACCAAAGACATTGGAAAATTGACATTTGTCTGCAAAGCTGATTTAAAAATCTTTGCTCTCTTCTTAAGTAGTCTAATTTGGCTTCTTCCTTTGGCCCATCTTAACCTTTACCTGTATCCTGGAGTTTATTTTCCAGCTGTATTGCTTTTTTGCGTAGTTCTTCAGGTTCTGTTGGAAGCTTCCGACTCCAGAGGTAGTTGGTGAGTGTCTGAACCTGCTTCTCTATGTTGGGTATAGAGCTTTCTGTGGGTCAGAGATGAAAAAGGGTAATTTCGTTAAATGAAGATTCCTTTCTTTTCTCTACTTATTTACTTGATCAAGAGGGTTACTCACCCTGCACAAGTTGCTGAGCTGCAATGACCAGGGCTTGTGGCAGCTGCACTTGGGACAACTGTAAGATCCCTGGATGCTTACGATGTGGTCTCTTCCCCAGGAAATCTAATATATCATTCTCCTGGGACACTCTGGGAATAAGGTCAGAAAGTGCCTGAATTCCAGAAAGAGGAAAATTGAATGAGGTAAGTTAGCATTTGAAGAAATCTGGGTAATAATAGCTCACCTTTTTGTAATACTTTAAGGTTTTTCAGAATGCTTTATATATACTATTTCATTTAACAATAACTTGGGGTAGCACAGATTGAGACTGAATTTAACCAACAAGTAATTTATTAAACTAAATTTAATTATTTTTACACTGTTGTGGATGGAGGCATAGTGATAGCACTGATGGTAGCATAGTGCAGTAGAAGGTGTGCTGGTTTTTAATCAGCAGAATCAGAGTTTGAATCCCACATCTGTCACTTATTACTTGTAAACTCTAAGCCTCATGAGGTTTCATTTGTGAAGTCAGTGGTTTGAACTAGATATTCTCTAAGACCACTTCTACTTCTAAATATATTTTAGGACAGGAGTTTTCTCCAGGGATTGGGAGGTTTCTCTTGCCCTGAGGATTGGGGTTCTCTCCCCAAAGGTTGGGTTCAAAGGCTGAAAGACTTTTAAGAGCTGGAAGGTACTTCCAATCTGATGCACAGCTGTACAAGAATTCAGTCTACATACTACATACTCAACAAGGAACTACAGTGGGTCCAAGACATCACTGTCAGTGAAAGTAGTTTTAATGAGCAGAGTTGATAAATTCTGATTTGGGGGTTACTTCTTCTCTATAGGGTTCCATATTATGCAAGGTATAGGTAGGTTTAGATGCTGATCCCAGCCAAGAAGCCAAAATAATCTTGGAAGTAAATCCAGCATCTGATTTGGGCATAGCTACAGATTCTGGATTACCCATCCCTCTCTAGCCAGAAGCCTCCTGCACCCCCTCCATTTATGAATTCCTTTATGTCTACGCGTAGTTGCAAAGCTGATTCCCTGCCTCTCATTCTCCCTCTCCCCCCTCCCCTTTTCTGTCTCTCATCTTCCCTTTTTCTTTTCTATCACACATCCTCTTTCTCGGGATTTTTAACTCTGCATCGCTCTTCGTGTCTCTATCCCTCTATGACTATAACTCTTCTGTCGTGTGGGATGACAGTTTTTCATGTGATCAAACACACACGTTGATTTAGCTCGGGTGGGCTCCCCCTCATAGGCTTTCCGGATGTGAACAAGCAGGGCTATTTCCAGAAGCAGGGAAACGCGCGGGGAGGACAGAAGTTCTCACCCGGGACAACGGGGCTCCCGCCGGCTGGCAGCTCCATCTTCTCAGGCACAAGGGCCTCAACCTTCTGGTGGCGGCCATGACTTCTGCGACGAACCGGAAGCGGAAACCGAAACTCCTGTGACCCTCCAGAGCCACTTCCACCTCAAGCTCATCCTCAAGAACCGAGAGACGTCATCAACCAATCGGGAGAGGAAGATGATTTCTAGACTCCAATCGGCGGTCTCTATGTAAATTGTCCAGTGACGTAAGAATATTTTCCCTGGTGGGAGGTTGGACACTTGTCAGATTTAACCAATGGAAAGAATGCGTAGTGTCTGGGAGGGTCTCGTAGGTGCGGCTGTTTCTCGGCAGAGACGCTAAGAAGGCAGCTATTGTCCCTGTTATTTTAGAAGAGTGTGTGCGGTAGTCTGTATGGCTGTTGTTATTGTTTTTTAAAAATCTCTGCGATCACAGTATTAGTTTATTCGTATCATTCAGAATGGTGTCATCTAGTATTTCTTCTGAAATTTTACATGAACAAATCTGAAAGTCAAATTTGTGTAAGAAGACAGTGCTCCATCTCAAATGCGTGTAAAAGGACAAGAACGCTTATTTTAAAACAGTGGCATTGAGAATCGTCCACAAGTTATTGCCAAATTAGAGCCCCCTCACCCCAGTTGGTAAGCGAGTTAGCAAATGGTTAGTTTTAATTAATTTAATTAATTAATTAAATTAGCCTTGGTTTTGAAAGGGGAAGAAATTTGCTATAACTAGGTGGTCTTACAAACATTTTACCTTTAAGGTCAAATTTAAAGCCTATTTTTTTCATCAAGCTTTATTTTATTTGTAGAGGGTCAAATATCAATTGAAATATAAACTCTAATAGGAGAAATATTTCTTTTTAAACAAGACTGCATATAATTTGGTTTAGAACTGACTTGAATAAAATCTGGAAATCTGGATTTACATAGTTATAAATGGTCCCATATGGAAATCTCATGTTTTCCAAAGACTGTTCACTCCCAGATCTTCATACTATATATAACTCTACTTAGCTTTCAGTATGTCTACTGCCAAAGATTAATGTGTCAGTCTCATTTTTCAATTCATGTTTTTGGGGCATATTCTCAGCTCTTTTGAAACATGAGAATTATAAACATAACTTCAGTTACATAGTAATAAGGTTGTAAATGTATGTTTCCTTCTATTGGTCTTTTCAAGGGTGGAATTTTAGTATGTTTCACTCAAATAATTCCATGCTTCAGATTTATTTCTATATTTTCCCCTTGGCCAATGTTGTAATTGGATAGAATATTGTACCATGTGGAATTTGAGTTTATTAACTGGTAACTTTTGTTTTCCAGTTGGGAAAAAAATTGTTTCTATGCAACTTTTATTACCCTATCATGATTATGCAGGATGTACAGATCAAAGCTTTTTATTGGCTAACAATATGAAAAGATAAAAACTAATTAATTTATGTGATAACAAATGGACATAGAAAAGTAGAGATGAGCTTCCCCTCAAAAAGAAAAAAATACAATTTTCAAGGGCACTTATGAAAAGAACAAAACTAATTAAAAATTGTATTTACTTAGAAGCATTCAGTATGACAAAAACAGTCTCTGGGAGGCCCTCAGTGTAGCTACAACTGTTTCTTAGAGGGGAGGTATATGAAGTCAACCTCTAGTTGTTAACTGGAAAAAAAGAGTAATAATGAAGAATTGGATTTGTAAAGTCTTCTCATTAGCCCTTTAAGTGTTACAGGAATTGTGAGGTGGGATGAATCATACTTACTTTGAAAATGAGGAATGTTTTGTATAGGTGAAGTTAAGTAACTTGCCCAAGTCTTCTTCTCTGAGGCAGGTGTATTACTTCATAGTTAATAAGCATGCAGTGATTTCAGATCCTTCCCTTCCTTGTTTTTCTCATTGTGAAGGAGGGAGAATGCAGTGCAGGGGAGGGTTAGAAAAAATGGCATGTGATTGAGGGACATAGTGCACTGAACTAAAGCGTCACCACTATAACTATTAACTAGAGATTTTAATGAAAGTCACCTACTTACCTGCTTGATATGAAAAGTGCACTAGAGGACTCTGGACTTTATTACTACCTGGACATCCTTTTGTTAGTCACCTTACTGATTCAGTTACCTAATCTGTAAAATGATGGAACTGAAAAAATTGGTCTGTGAGGATCCTTCTGCTTCCATGTTTCTTGTTTCTGTTAGTGAACAAGCATTTATTAAGTGCCTAACGTGCTAAAGACTGGGGATACAAAGGCAAAAAATGGTTCCTCCACCCAAGAAGCTAGCAGTCTAACTGGGGAGACAACATGCAAACAACTATGTGCAAAGAAGATATAGACAGAATAAATTGGAGATGATTAACAGGGGTAAGGCACTGTGGTATTAAGAGGGATTGGAAAAGCATTCTCATAGAAGGTGGAAATTTAGCTGGGGCCTGAAGGAAGCCACAGGACAGAGATAAGGAAGAGAGCATTCTAGACTTGGGGGAAAACCCATGAAAATGCCTGGAGTCAGGAGATAGGCTGTCTTGTGAGAAGAACATCACAGAAACCAGGCTTACTGGATTAAGGAGTACCTGGAGGGGAGTAAGGAGTAAAAAGAATGGAAAAATAGGAAGGGTCCAGGTTATGAAGGGTTTTGAAAGTCAAATAGATGATTTTATATTTGATCCTGGAGGTGATAGGTAGTCAGTTTATGAGAGAGAGAGAGAGAGAGAGAGAGAGAGAGAGAGAGAGAGAATGGCATGGTAATACATGTATTTTAGGAGGATCAATTTGATAGCTGAGTGGAGAATGAACTGAGTGGGGAAAGATTTAAAGCACGGAGATCATCCAGTAAACTATGTCAGTAGTTCAAGGGGGAATTGTTAAATGCCTGCACCAAGATGGTGGCAGTAATGGAGGACAGAAAGGGACATATATGAGCGGTGTTATGAAGGTAGGATTGACAATATTTGGCAAACAGATTAAGTGTGGGGGATGGTGAGAGAATGAGGAATCAAGAATGACCCCTCGTGTTGTGAGTGTGAAAGACTGGAAGGATGGTATTATCCTTGGAGATTCAAGACTGGAGGTCAGGAGAGAGATTAGGGCTGGATAAGTAGATCTGGGTATCACCAATACTGAGATAATTGAATCCATGACAGCTAATAAGATCACCAAATGAAAGTGTATGGAGGGAGAACAGAAGAGAGCCACTGATGGGGCCTTAGTTACAGGAATGAACATCTAGCAAAGAAGGTTGAAAAGTGGTCAGATAAATAGGAGAACCATGAGATCACCATGTTAGTAGTATCAAGACAAATTAGAGACCAGAGAATATCAAGGAGAAAAGGGGTATGGACAGTGTCAAAAGTTGCAGAGGACTCAAGAGGGATGAAGGCTGAGAAAAGGCTGCCACCCTAGTTCTTACCCTGTCTGGGACTAAGAGGGATATGGGATCTTTTCCCCACTAACATCATAGTTGGTCCAATTGAAGCCGAGAAAAAGGGTTGAGAATAGGGTAGCTATAAGATGGGCAGCTAGGTGATGCAGTGAATGGAATGCTAGGCCTGGAGTCAGGAAGATCTGAATTCAAATCCATCTTCAGACCCTTACTAGCTGTGTGACCCTAGGCAAGTCACTTCAACCCTATTTGCCTGCTTCCTAGTCTATAAAATGAGCTGGAGAAGGAAATGGAAAACCACTCCATTATCTTTGCCAAGAAAACCCCAAATGGAGCCATGAGGAATCAGATATGACTGAAACAACTGAGCAACCAAGGGAGAAGAGTCTTTGTTTAAAATAATGCAATATCTCCAAGGGATATTTTGGATCTGAATCCATGTGCTCCTGGCTCCCAGCCTGGGACATTGTCTATTTCACCGCTTTTGAGAAAAATACCCTTCTTGGTCATGGATCAAAGACATACCAAGAGTATCTTTAATACTAAGTACTGTACATAGTACATAGTACATAGTAAGTGTTCAATAAATGTTTGTTGATGATGATGATAAAATGAGCACTCCAAGTCTCAGGGCATGACCTGTAAGTCCAGATAGGAACTGATCAGATCCACATGCCCCTGGAAAGGGCAGCCAAATCCTCATAACATCTTACCTGCAGAAACAATTCATGCTCTAGTTATTCTCCTATATTCATGCACCCATATAAGTTTTTTTGCAAGATCACATGGCTAGTTTTATTATTGTGTGTGTGTGTGTGTGTGTGTGTGTGTGTGTGTGTGTGTGTGTGTGTGTTGTGTCTGAGGCCGGATCTGAACTCAGGTCCTCCTGACTCCAGGGCCAGCGCTCTACTCACTGCACCACTTAGCCGCCCCCCATGCACCCATATTTTATACCACAATATTCTGAGGATCCATATTTTAAGAGAAATGTGGAGAAATTGGAGAATGTCCAGAAAAGAGGAAAAAAAGTTTTTGACAAAGGAGTGTGTGTATGTGTGTGTGTGTGTGAGTGACAGAGAGAGAGACAGACAAGAGAGACAGAGAGAGATATTAGGTGAATTAATAATCAAAGGCTATTTTACAATGACTGACCAACTTTGTTTAGTGTTCAGCGGAACTGTTCTTTGCTGAAAATGTGAGAAGAAATGTTGAACGTTGTAGTAAAGAATTGGTGTAAAGAATTTTTCAGTAGTTAAATTGGAACAAGTTTGTAAGGGAATTCTTGAAGAGGACCTATCTTCTTCCTTTGAGTCGGAACTGCTCTGCCTAAAATTAGAAGACCGCTGGAGGTTCTGCAGCCTCAGAAGTAAGCCTCTGATTCTTTTCTGCCCTAACCTTTTACAATTGTCCCTTGTCACAGACAAATTTGTCATAGGGGTCAAAGGATTGTAGATTTCAAGCTTTAAGAGACTGTAGAAGCCAATGAGTCCAGCTCCCTCATTTTACAGATGAGGAAACTGAGGCAGAGAGAGCTTAAGTGACTTGCCTAGGGCCAAATGGCTAGTAAGTGTCTAAGACAGGATTTGAACTCAGGTCTTCCTAACTCCAAGTCTGGCACTTTATCCACTAAACTACATGAACTCTACTGGAGCAACAATGGCAAAACATAGGTGGGGTTGGGGGTGAAAGTTGCTTTGGAGCCTTAGAACTTGGCGAGGACATAGAGACTTATAAATGGAATGTACATGTTGTCTCCCTGAATGGAATATAAGTTTTTTTGAGAATAAGGAATGTTTCATTCTTTGTATTTTATTCTCATTACTTAGCAGAGTGCCTGGTATATAGTGGGGGTTTATAAATGCTGGTTGACTTATAGAAAGATTTGAATATAGGGCAGGCCAGCTGAGCTTAGCTGGGGCAGCAAAAAACCAGGAGGGAGAGACAAAAGGTGGTATGTGTCAGGTGAACAAACCACCATCACTGTAACCATAACCTCCTCTCAAACTCATATGATGAGAGTCCAAGAGCTTTGGGATTACTAATGATTCCTGGATCAATAGCACTGCTTTTAGCTTGACTGACTATCCTTGCCAATATCATCACCAATCACTGACTAATTGTCATTTATAGGCAGGTAAGCCCAAAAGCCTTGGGAACATCTATGTGCTACAGATCCCCTGCAGCTGTCATCCTGGGGAGCAACAGCTGTGGAGATGGGATCAGCTGTCTTTACTGTGCCTCCTCTCGGGTAGGCCAGCTAGCCTAGCTAAAATAATGAGGCATCCTGAAGGAGAGATGGGAGGTGTCAGGAAAATCAGACCACTGCTACCACATTGACCATTACCCTCCCCTTACACCTGAATGGAAACGGCCCAAGATTGAACCCAAGAAAGAGCAGCTTCCACCTCTGCTTTTACTCCTACTTCCAACCATTAGTGCTGCTTATAGCTAGCTCCTCACAGTCATCATCCAGGGAATCAACTCTTGTGGAGATTTGACTTGTCAATTGTTTCTGCAAGTAGGGGCAGGTAGCCCTTGACTCTTCAGTAGGCGCAGTTGCTGAAAACCGATAAAAGAACATTTTTGCTATCACATCTTTGGCACTTTCAGATGGTATGACATCAGGAATGGATATGATTTTGTCAGTGAAGATAACATTAATGAGGATACATTTCCATCTGTTTTTCTATCGTACCCTAAAGACCATTGGGCCTTTCTAATGGACAGAGTTGAAATCTCCTGTATATATTATCTCCCTAATAGTAGAATGTGAGCTTTTTGAGAGCAATGATTATGCTTTTCTATGTCTCTTCAGTACTGAGGAGTGATTTGCCTATAATAATCACTTAATGCTTTTCAGCTGATTGGTTGATTGCTTCACTCCAGATCTAGTGCCCCTTTTAGTATGCAAGACTGCCTGTCATATCAGGGGAAAGATGGGGTGTTGGGGGAGAGAAGCTCATGCTTATGGGGAGGGAAGCAAAGGAAGGAGATTATTTTTGGAACACTTTCCCTTTCCCACAATATCCTGTCAGGGGTTTCTGGGGTTGCCTGGTATTGGTGTTGATGGCAGATGGGTGAATGGGAGTTGAAAAAACACAGCTTTTGAGAGAACTTGGGACCATATCATATGATGATTACTTGAAAGAAGTGGGGCTTTCCCTTGGCTGGCCGCGCGGAGCCCGCACCATGCCCGGAGTCACGGTGAAGGATGTGAACCAGCAGGAGTTCGTGCGGGCCCTGGCCGCCTTCCTGAAGAAGCCAGGGAAGCTGAAAGTCCCCGAATGGGTGGACACGGTCAAGCTGGCCAAGCATAAGGAGCTGGCCCCCTACGATGAAAACTGGTTCTACACGCGAGCGGCCTCCACCGCCCGGCACCTGTACCTCCGTGGCGGCGCCGGCGTGGGCTCCGTGACCAAGATCTACGGGGGGCGCCAGCGCAACGGCGTCATGGCCAGCCACTTCAGCCGGGGCTCCAAGAGCGTGGCCCGGAGGGTCCTGCAGGCTCTGGAGGGGCTCAAGATGGTGGAGAAGGACCAGGACGGGGGCCGGAAACTGACACCTCAGGGACAGAGAGACCTGGACAGAATTGCCGGACAGGTGGCAGCTGCCAACAAGAAACATTAGGTCAAACCACACCAGATTCATTAATAAATTGCCTTGTTCTTAAAAAAAAAAAAAAAAAGAAAAAAAAAAGAAAGAAGTGGGGATTTTTATCTTGAAGAAAAGACTAAGTTTGGACGTGATTAGTGTTTAATATTTGAAGGGTTTATAATATGAAACAAAGATTCAACATACTACTTGCCCCTTGAGGGAAAGAAATGGGTGGGCTGGAACCAGAGGCTCATGGGAGTTTGCTAAATTTTCTGGGTATAATTCCTATCTCAAATTCCACTAGTATGGCACTCTCTACTTATTATTGCAGATGAATGCCTGACCCAGTGTGAGGAGTGAGAAGAAGTTGATGAGAACAAGAGAGTTTCAGTTCTCAGCCAGTTGCTTTGGACACTTCTGGATTCTAGTTTTGAGAGAGAAGATGATGGAAGGAGCTAACCCCACTCCAAGGTTGCTGAAGAAAAAAACTCTGGGAAGACATGAGAGGAGCTGGCAGTTTCCATCATGCCTCTATCCTCAGCTTGCTACATCAGAGATTTCAGTGAATTTTCCCTTGGATGAGATTTAGGTTTCTCTTTTGGTTGAACTGAGTTACCTCATCCCCATCAAGAACACTCTCTTCATTCTGTATTTTCTGGCATATATTGTTCTATTATAACTTCTGTGCTTCTGTTTTTGCTACCGATTTGGATAAATGGGTTTTCTTTGATAGCTGCTATTTGCTATATGTGTTTATTTAGTGGAAGAGGAGGTCCAGTGTTAGACATAGAACTTGGGGTCCTGTTCCTCCCCTTCCATTAACGACAATAATTAGAATTCAAATTGAACCCAATCATATCCCCTAGAGACTAACAATATTAAAGGGATCAGGTAGATATAATTTTTGCTTGATAATTCCTCTCTCTGAAGAGACTAGAGTGGCCTCCAGCTGCAACTTTCTGCTTCTTCTCCTAGCAGGACTGAAAAGAGTAGACAGAGAAGAGGCTAGAGCTGTCTCTTCTGGCTCCCTTTGAGCTGCACAATGACATTGCCCCTGCTGCATGTGGAAGGAGAACGCTTGCAGTGTATTGGACCTCTTTCTATATGTGGGACTTCATTACATGTACAAGCATTTACACCTTAGCAAATACTATAGATAAAGGCTTGATTCACTGTTTTGTTGGCTGTCTAGACTTAAGAAAATAATGGAGAAAATGTTAATGCAGATTAAACTGAAAAGTTTGTTGTGGGCCAGAGAGCCTGTTATTAAACATTTACCTGTGTACTGCAATAAAGCAGTATTAAATAAATCATTTTAAAATAAAAATAAATTAAATAAATAAAGCAGATTAGATAATCTGCTTACCTATGGAGAGAACTAGAAACAGTGGGTGGAAGTTACTGGGAGAGAGTTTATAATAATGATAGTAACTAACATTTATTAAGTGCCTACTTTTGTGACAGGCACTGTGCTAAGCATTTTGTACATATTACTTTATTTATTCTTCACAACAACTCTGGGAGGGTTAGGTGCTAATGTTATTCCTATTTTACAGATGAGGAAATGAAGAGATTAAGGGATTTCCACAGGGTCACACAGCTAATAAGTGTCTGAGGCCAGATTTGAACTCAGGTCTTCTTGACTCCAGGCCTGGTGCCCTATCCACTGCACCACTTGTTTGAAAATGGAATGAGCTGTCTTACGAGGTAGTGAATTTCCTATCATTGGAGGTGTTAAAGAGGACTGTGGGTAGATACTTGTCGGTATTTTAGAGGAAATTTGTGTTTTAGGGAGGTGTTGGAGTGGATGAACTCTAAGGTTCCTTTGAACTTGAGGGTACTCACTATGATTCCAGAGAGGGATGAGTCTTTCTGTCCTCAGCTTGTTTGCAGATTTGGCCACATCAGGAAAACTCCCAGTTGCTCCAGAGTTCTGCCAATTGAAGAGAACTGAACACTTGTAGAAAGTGGGAAATAAAGCCACTCCACCAGGAATAGGGCTCCTGGGTCCCTAAATGATTTATCTCATCCATCCCTGTTCCATTGAGCAAGATGGGCCTCCCTCTAATCTAGAGAGATCATTTTGTCTTGATGTAAAGGCATTCTACATCTCTACTTGGGCTTGACTTCTAATGTCTTACACTACACAAGGTAAGGAAATGATTTCTTATGTATTTATCAGCAAGCATTCATTAAGTTCACAATGTTCAATATAGTAGCTGATGTTTTTCAAACACAGTTCTTCACCATTGGTCTTCTCCTGATGTTTGTGTTCAGTGAAGATGGAGAACAACTGCTTTCCATAATCTATATGAGAACCTTTGTTAAGAGTTCTCTAGTTTTCTCTTCTCCAGTTCCTTGTCCTTTAACTTTCATGAAGATTTTACCTTTTCTCCAAGGTTTTTCCGTTCATCTTCACAGTTGTAGTGTCCAGTAATCTATTGACATCCTGTCCAATGCTGATAAAGAAATCTCTGTGCCTCTTTTTCCTTCTATGAGGATGATAGGTCCTCACCTGTGAGCCTTTTGCAGATGGAGGGAGACTGGAAAGTGAAATTGGAGAGTGAAAAGGAAGCTGGACTAATTCACCACAGTTGAACAGCAAAACAAACAGAAAAACAAAGACAGTTGCTTGGTCTAAGGCAGGTGATTCAGGTTGGAACAGGAGAGCTGACAAAGCATGTGGAGAATTCATCAGACTGTGGTTACTAGAGCAAAACTAGGGACAAATCTCTGGCTAGAAGGGAAGGGAAACTTGGACTTACATGTATATATTATAGCAGCAAGAGAGGGAATTAAAGACAAGTCAAATCAACAAGAATTTATTAAGTGCCTACAATGTGCCAGATTGTGCCAAGCACTGATGATACAAAGAAAGGAAAAAGTAAAACTGAAACAAACAAACAACCTCCCACCCCTCCTGCAAAAACAGTTTCTGCTCTCAAAGAGCCAAATAAGATATAGACAGGATAAATTTCAGGTAATTAATAGAGGGAAGGGATGTGCATGAAAGGGATTGAGAAAGAGTTCTTGCAGAAGGTAGGATTTAGCTGGGACCTGAAGGAGGCCAGGGAAGCTAGGAGATGAAGAAGAGAATTCCAGGAATGGGGGATGACCAGTGGAAATGCCTGGTTTTCAGAGAGGAAATGTCTTGTACTGAGAACAGTGAGATCAGTCATTGGCTTACAGAGCACCTGAGGGTAAGTAAGGTATAAGAAGACTGGAAAGGGGACGGGTTATTGAATGCTTTGAATGCCAGAGGCTATTATATTTGATCTGGGGGATGTTAGGAATTACTGGAGTTTATTGAATTGGGGGGCAACATGGTCAGACTTTTAACTTAGGAAGATCAATTTGACTGGAATAGAAAGAGACTTGAGGCAGGGTATCAGTAGATTATTGCAATTGCCCAGACATGAGGGGATGAGACCTACACTAGGGTAGTAGCAGTTTCAGAGAAGAAAAGGGGCATATATGAGGGATGTTGTGGAAGGTAGAATTGACTGGGTTTGGCAAGATGTCCAACTGGCAGTTGGAAAAGAGAAACTGGAAGTCAGGAATAAGGTTAGGGTTAGGTAAGCCTTAGAGTTATTTTTCACAGTTATGAAAACTGAAACCATGGGAGCTGAAAAGATCATAAAGTGAAATGGTATATTGGAAAAGAGAAGAGGGTGGAGGACAGAGCTTTGGGGGACATACATGGTTCATGGGAATGACTTGGATGAAGATTCAGTGAAGGAGACTGAGAAGGAATAGTCAGAGGGGTAGGAATAGAACCATGAGAGAGTAGGGTCATGAAAATCTAGAAAGCAGAAATTTTCAGGGAGAAGAGGACGATAAAAATAATGTGAAAGGTTTCAGAGAGGTCAAGACAGAGTATGAGTCATCAGCATCAGCAGTCCTTATCCCCTTCTCTTGGGTTTTTCATTTTGTGCAGTTTTTCTCCTCCCAGAACCTGCTCTTCTCTCTTTTTCTACTTTTAAAGATACATGAAACCTAGTTCCTATGGCTATTCTTACATGACTCCCATTTTCCCCATTCCCTTTGCATTGTAGGTTCAGGGCATTATTCAGAGATCAGTAATACTCAAAGAGAGTTGGAGACTGAGGGGTTGGACTGTTGTCTCAGGTTAGGTCTCATTTGAGTAAATAATTTCTACCATTTTTGGATGAAACATTTCTTCAGACTTTACTCTATTTTTTAGGTAAGGCTAAGTTTCTCTCTCTGGTTTTCTCTCTCTCGGGTGAGGGGAGATGGGTTTGAATTTAGACTTCAAGCTTGAAAGTCACAGCCTGTTACAGCCTTAGAGAACAATGAACTTGTATCTGAGGTTGCATCACCCTTAAGATGAAACCGTGGCCCCACCTCTGTCTAGCTCCATCAATCCTACAAGGCTATATAACATGAACATACTCACATTGGACAGAGACCCAGTAATCTTGGTATTTCTGGGACCAACTGGATTCTAAATCTGCAAGAGCCAGAGCACATGCTCTTGGGTGAGGGGTGATCATCCAGAAATAGGACTGGGCATTTGTGATCACCCACCTGAAGGTAGGTAGCAATAGGGATGACTTTGGGGGTAAGTGGTGAGGAGTGGGGCCACTAGGAAGGACAAAGAGATGAGTGTTATCAGTATAAGTACAAGGTTAAAGGTTATTAGGACAGGGCAATGAAGAGACTGCTGTTTTGTTTTTGTTAAGGGATTGAAAGGGATCTCCAACAATCACCTGTTACTTGAGGATTTCTAGCACTGAGGATTGGTGGGTTTGTTTCCAATTTAGAGTAGAGGGAGACCTTGCTGTAGAGTCAGAGGATCTAAAGCAGAGCTGAGACAAGGTTTAAGAGTTGCTCTCTTCCCACCTTCTGCTCCTGTATGATATTTTCCAGTATTGCCAATATGTCCAATACAGCCTCACATGTGATTTATCACAATATTAATACCTATATGTCATGCAGAGTGGCATTTTGTGTATTAAAAATATGTGTGAATAAAAAGTAGGATCAAACAGTAGCCTTGTTTGTGCTCCCCTGAAAGTTGCAACCCAAGTGGCAACTTAAATTATCTACCCTTTGCCCCAGCTTTGGTTGTAAGATGGCCCTGCTTGGGTAGAGAGCAAGGGCCCCTATGGTTGTGTTCAAGAGAGAGTTGTTTATTTTCTTGAACAATTCTGCTCTGCTCCCAACCCCAAACTTTTACATCAAGCACCAAGCTAATAAAATTGATAAAAAGAGTGTGTGTGTGTGTGTGTGTGTGTGTGTGTGTGGGTGGGTGTGTGGTTATGGAGAGAAGATATAGAAATGTATAGATGAGTGGGATGGGGACATAATGGGGATGGAAATGTAGTGAAGAAGGTTTGAGCCATAAAGGGAAGGAGAGTTGGTGTCTCAGGGGAGTCACACAGATTGCTACTTAATGCTCCTTCTCTCCATTGCCCCTTCTTTTCCAAGGAAAGATGTTGCATGCTGTGATGTGGACACTTTTTTTGTTCTTCCTTCTGGACCTGGCTAACTTTTCCTACACCACTGACTTTTGGAGGGAACATGTGGACTACCCCAGATCTATTCCCAAAGGAGGAGAATCCCAGTACTGTAGCTGGATGATGAAACAGAGGGGCATGGTTTGGAATAGTGAATGTGAACTATTCAACACCTTCATCCATGAGAAAAACTCCACCATTAAAAAGGTGTGCAACAGAACTCCTAGAGTCTGCAAATATCACCCTAGCCCATTGTGTCATATAAGTCTCCGCCCATTCGCTGTGTCAGATTGCTTTGCCCTTCCTGGTAGTCGGCCCCCTAACTGTCACTACTGGGTGAAGATTCAGCACCGAAATATTAGTGTATTTTGTCAGAATGGACTTCCCTCCCTCCTGGATATCTAGACTCATCCCTCTTTTCAAAGGGACCCCTTCCATGAAAAAGTTTCCCCAGTTTTACTTCTTTCTCAGAGGTCTGTCACCTATGACTGTTACCTTGTTACTGTGCATTTACCTGCATTTCTTAGGTTTCCACTTAATTTTGATATACTGTAAGCTCCTTGAGGGCAGGGACTCTTCCATTTTTATTTTTGTGTCTTCAGTCACTAGCAGAGTGCCTTGTACTTGGTAGGAGTTTAATAAATACTTATTGATTGATCGATTCTGCAGGTTAGTAATATTTATGGGGACCTTGATAGAGGAATATGTTAAAGGCTTAGAAGTAGCTTTCCTTCCTTTTATTTATTTTTATATTCTTCATGAAGGACCCTCTTTTTCACTCCATCCATTCTGAAGCAGAGGGCAAGGCTTTTAAAGACTCTCTGAATGTCATTTCTCCCCTTATTTTCTCTTCCTTCTCCTGCATTAACAGATAAGGTGATGAAATAAGGGAGAAAAAAGGACTTAGGATGGGTTCCTGGGTGGCAGTCTACTTCAGAAGAGCTACATCTCCAAAGAACAATTAAGGACCTCAGATGTATTCATTATTTTTCCCCCCAAATTTTACATTTAATAAAATTTTAATGAATAAAGTTATGAAATATTTATATAAAATATAATAAATATATAATAAAATAATAAAAATAGGAATCACATAAATATATCACACCTTGTTCATCCATTCCCCAATTGATGGGCATCCCCTCAATTTCCAGTGTTTTGCCACCATGAAAAGGGCTGTTACATTTTTGCATATGTAGATCCTTCTCCCTTTTTTATGATCTCTTTGGGATACAGACCTAGTAGTGGTATTGCTAGATCAAAGGGTATGTATGGTTTGGTTGTCCTTTGGGCTTAGTTCCACATTGTTTTCCAGAATGGTTGGATCAGTTCACAATTCTACCAATAGTGCATCAGTGTCCCAATTTTACCACATCTCCAACATTTATCATTTTCCTTTTTTGTCATATTAGCCAATCTGATAGGTGTGAGGTGGTTGGGGTTGTTTTTATCCAACAGCCAGGAGATAGTGGGAGGGTGGTGAGGGGAGCTGTGTTCTTTTTGTTGAGTGTAGGTAGCCAGGCAAGACCAGTAGCTGAAAGGAAAACAGTCGAAGCACCATGGATGATAATTGGAGATAGAAGTCAGAGAGAGAAAGCAGCATCTACTGAGCCAGAGCTATAGGCCTATAGATACATCAATCAATACCCCAGCTTCCCAGCCCCATCCCCTCCATATTCCTAAAGTACAGGTCTGAACTGTGCTCCAAAAGTGTCCAGAAATCCCTATTGAATCTAGGATAAATACAAACTCCTCCATTTGTCATTAAAAATTCTTTCTTATTTGTTTTTAGCTTACCTTTCCCTTTAACATTACTCTCCTTGACATCAGGGAGGTGATGCCATGACATGCAAGTGAATTGGATTTAAGTGAGGGAGGATTGTGCAAAGTCACTAGTGTCACTTTCTCCTGCAAAGCCGTCTGGGTCCAGTGGCCAGATATAGAGCAGGACAACTGGAGATGGCCCAAGATTCATTGGGGGACCTTGGCCTTTTTAAGCTAAGGTCTTCAACAGGTTTCAGTTTGATTGAGGCAAAGCCCATTTAGTGATTAAGGCTTAATAAGAACTGAGACAGAGAATGAACTCTTTACTTATCACTCCTCCCCTCTTCCCCCCCCCCCCCCCCCCCCCCCCCCCCCCAATATCGATCTGTGAGGGGAAAGACCCTCAGGGTTTCTGGCCAAGCAGAAACAATTACTATTTACATTCATTCTGAGTCAATCAGGGTCCAAATAGTGACCAAGTAGGGCTTGGCCTAGGACTTATTGTTGGTCAATCCACGAGAGCAAGAGTGATTTGGGGTTAAAAAAATTTCAGAGATTTGGGCAGAGCACTCACAGTTAAAGGTGTGATAACGTCCCTGATGTCATGGTCCTCTTCATGAATGAAGGACAAACAGCAACCTATGTGAGTAGAAAAGGAGCTGCTCTCCCAGGGCAACTATCTAATCATTTCTCATCCAGCTGAAGAACTTCATGTGAGTACCTTCTCTCCCTCTATCTCCACTTCTTTCCAACTTTCAGTTTCTTTTTTTAACATGTTGTCTTTCGTTCCTCAAGGATAGGGATTGTCTCTTGTATTTATTTTTTCTTTTTCCTTTTTTTTTGCTTTTTGGAGGGTGAAAGGCAGGGCAATTGGGATTAAATGACTTGCCCAAGGTCACATGGCTAGTAAATGTGTCAAGTGTCTGAGGCCAGATGATAACTCAGGTCCTTCTGACTCCAGGGCCGGTGCTATATTCACTGTGCCACCTAGCCACCCCTCTTGTATTTCTTTGTAACCCCTGCCCTTAGCCCAGTACCTGGCACATAGTAGGTACAATAAATGTTTATTAACTGACTGACTGACTGCCAGATGAGAGTACATTGTGGATTTACTTGGTGAACAGATTCTTCCTCTTGCCATTATGAGTACTCTGCTCCTTTGCTTTGTTCTCACCATCTCTTAGTAGGGGAAATGTTTTTCTTTAACTAGAGAAGAAACTTCCTTGAAAGTCACTTAATACCCAGGGCAGAGAAATGTCAAGTAAACAATCTTTTGTTTGCTAAGAAGCTAAACAGATAAGGATTTTCTATTTCAAAGTGCTATGAGATACTTTTATACCCTTTACCAAAGCAGGTTATGTAAATAGTACATAAGAAGAGATCTATAGAATCATCCCAAGTATTATATAGCTTTAGTACACTAAAACCACCATACCTACCATGTCTTGAACCCCCTAAGTTGGCCTCCTTTCCCAAGGCTCTAGCTTATAGGTCTATGGGCCAAGCTTGTTCTTATAGATCTGTCACATGTAAAGTCAGATATCTTAAAGATCTTTTTCTATGCAAATAATTAATAATAGGCAGAGGATGCCTATATATTAATGTATATGTCTGTGTAGAGCCCACACTTAAATAGAGGCTATTTCTCTAAAATTAGAACTTTTAAAAAGAAAAAATTAACAGATCCAAAATGCTTTGATTATAGATAAATTAGATCTTTTAAAGGAAAAAAAATGATAAAGGTCCATAATACTATGACTAAAGATCACACTCAAGTTTTAGATGATTTGCATTACATGGATGTATGGTCTATATTTGGATATGTAAAAGGGACAGGGATTTTGATGTGGTGGTAAAATATAGTTGCCCATAAACATTTATTTTTTTTAAAGCTGAAGTTCTGCTTTTCTCCCCACTAGTATTAGGGCAGCTAGATGGCACAGTGGATAGAATATCATACTTGGAGTCAGGAAGATTCATCTTTATGGGTTCATATTTGTCCTCAGACACTTAGTAAGTTGTGTGACCTTGGGATGTGAGACCTAATCTTGTTTGCTTCAGTTCCATATCTGTAAAAAAGAGCTGGAGAAGGAAATGGTAAGCCACTCCAGTATCTTCGTCAAGAAAATCCTAAATGGAGTCACAAAATGTCATACAGGGCAGAAACAACTGAACAGTAGTGTTGCTAAGAACTTTCTTCAGGCTTATTGTAGCTTCAAGATAATATGTATGACTTTGGCACTAGCTCAATGGCAAATGATAGGAGCTGAAAAGAAATCAGCTGCTTTCAGAGCCTTAACTTAGAATTACAGCAACTTCATGTGGGGGAGCTGGGTAGGTCAATAAACATTTATTAAATATCTACTATGTGCCGATCATTGGGAAGACAAAGGAAAGCAAAAGATAATCCCTGCTCTTGAGGAACTCACAATATGGGGAGACAACTTGCAAATATACAGAACAAATTGGAAATTATCAACATAGTGAGTAGGAGAGGTGAAAAATTCTCAGACTATATCCTAAAATGTAGTAAGGTTACTTGTGGGAACAAGACTGAGTTTTGGTTTCACCCTTCCCCCATTCTTTACTACTGTCAATCAGCCTTAAGCCCATCAGGAATTTTAGGAATCTCTTAGAGCCCTTCCCCCTCCTTCACTTTGGCTTTTGCCAAATAGGGATAGGTACACTTGGACTGGCTATCTTCTATTTCCTTGTTCTTTGTACTTTTTCTGCACCCAGACTGTAAGCCACCTCCCAGTGGGCTTCTTGGTTCCTAATCATTGGAGAAGATTTCATGCACAGATTGTAAGCCCGACTCTCAGCCAATGGGAGAAAGGAGAGCAGTGGGTGGGGGCTTGACTGTGGTAGAGTATAAATTCTTGCTCTGTGTTCTGTAATGCGTCTCATTCCACTGGTTCATACTGGTGGGAGGGACACCCTTTTCTCACGAGAACTGAATAAAACTTCCTGTTTCCTCAAGGCACCTCTGACTTTTAATTTTTTGGGGTCGGGGATTTTTGGGGTCCCCATAACACAATAGGGAAGGCAGTTTTTTTCTAGTGAAAAATTAAGGGAAACAGAGAAAGGTTTCCTGTAAAAGGTAAAATTTTATCTGGGATTTGAAAGAAACCAGGGAAGCCAGTGGTGGAGGGAGAGCCTTCTAGGCATAAAGGAAAACCATTGAAAATGCCTGGAGCCAGGAAATGGAGTATCTTCTGAGAGAAGAACAAGGTGACCACTGTCAAAAGACAGTCCACCCTAGCTGCAATCATCTTGGAATAGGGGCAGTTCTTTCTCCAGAGGATCATCATGCCTGTGCAACATACCTCCTCCCTACCAACTAGCTCCTGGGAAAGGGACAGAATAGGGAATAGTAGAAATTGGGGTTTGCTGGGGAAGTGGGTTTAGGAGATGACCAGTATCCTAGTCATGGAGACAGTATCCTAGGTATGCCCACTTAGGGTTGGACTCTGAGAGGGGGCAGTTGTGTTTCCTGGTGTAGATTGGAAGACTTCTGTGAGGAATAAGTTTATACTCTACCATTTTGTTTGTCCCCTTAGATTGTGAGCTCCTGGAAGGGGGAGTCTTTCTTTTGCCTTTCTTGGTTCTCTAGTGCTTAGCACTGTGTCTGGTATCCAGTAGGCACTTAATAAGTGTTTATTGGCTTTGGGACAAAGTCCCAGTTATCCTGCCCCAGTTATAGTAATAACTTTTTTCACTCTCATCTGTTTAATAAGGGGTTCTGGTTATCTTCCAGTGGGGAGATCCAAAGGAATGTCTTAATGGTCACTTGAGGGTCCCTTTTGTGTATTGTAGGATATGAATGTGTGTATAAATTTTAAAAACCTAAAGTGCATTGATCATTATTGCCCTCATGATCCCTAACATGTTGACTGAGTGATAACAGCCTCTTTGAAGAAGAAGATCTAGTAGCCAATATTAGGTCCAGCAGATGACAGCAACATTTTGGCAGAGAAGTAGACCCAGCAGACAATGACTATTAGCAGATACCAGTAGCAACTCCACAGAAATGCTGCAGAAACTGAGTAGAGGAACAGCATTGTTTGGAGATGGCAATGTTAGGAGTTATTAAAAAATCTGACCGTGGGGGCAGCTAGGTGGTGCAGTGGCCCTGGAGTCAGGAGGATCTGAGTTCAAATCCAACCTCAGACACTTGACACTCACTAGCTGTGTGACCTTGGGCAAGTCACTTAACCCCAATTGCCTTACCTTCCCCAGAAGATTGTTGGAGTAATCTAGGAGTGGTCTAGGGGATGAGTTTGGGGAGGGTCTTCAGGAGGAGTTAATGAGGTCAATGAGTGATTAAAGGTGGCAAGTTGCTGGAGGCCACAAACAATGGTGGGCTAGGCCAGTTCAAGGGTGGATCAATAGGGTGGGAAGTCTATTAAGTCTAGTAACAGAGGGTGGGAAGTCTAGTAACAGACTTGCTTCATGTAAATGCCTCATCAAATGAGACAATTTAATGGAGTCAAAGGGAGGTTCCCATAGCCTGTACCTCAAGGACTCAAGGGGAGCTCAAGGTGGCTCACAGAGTCCATACCTCATCACTATAACACAGTAACAGTACCTCTGTTAGAAACCATACTAAGTTTAGCTAGAAAGTGCAACGGACTTATCTTCCTGAGTTTGAATCTGGCTTCAGACACTTGCTAGCTGTGTGACCCTGGGCAAGTCATTTAACCCTGTGTGCCACAATTTCCTCATCTGTCAAATGAGCTGGAAAAGGAAATGATAAACCACTCCAGTATCTTTGCCAAAAAAACTCCAATGGGGTCATGAAGAGTTGGATGAAACTGAAAACGATTGAACAACAACACCAATTATACTAAGTGCTCAGGATTCAAAAAGGGGCAAAAACAAGGTCTTTGGTCTTGAATAAATTCACATTATAATGAGGAAGACATAACAATTATAGGCAGTGTGAATAGAAAGTAATCTCAGAGGGGAGACCCTTGGATACAGAGAGAAGGATGAGGAAAAGTCCCTTGCAGAAGGTGGTATTTGAGGGAAGCCAGGGAAGCTAAGAGGCAGTGGAGGGGAGGGAGAGCATTTCAGAAAGGGGTGATGGCCAAATGTAAGGGCATAGAGTTGGTAGATGGAGTGTTGTGTGAAGAACTGCAAGGAAGTAGTATATCTGAATCATAGAGTGTGGAAGAGAGTGAAATGTAAGAAGATTGGAATGGTATTGTTGAGGTCCGGGGGTGCTAGGGACTCTAAAATTCAAGGGCAAACTATGTGGGTCCTGCCTTGTATGAATTTGACCCAAGCCTTCATTCATTGAGACAAAGTTTATTAAAACATGGGTTGAGGTGGGTGAGATTTTAAGAATTTGAGCACTTTAATGAAGACTGTGGGAAGATCTGGATGGGATCTAGGAGTGGCCAAGTAGTCTGGGGTGACTGGGAGGTAACCCAAAGGGGTCCAGTTGGATTTAAGGAGTGGCTGTCTAGGGTGGGGCCAAGGTGCCACAATGTGAGGGCCACAAGGAAAGGGCAGTTGAAAGGATTAACTGGGAGGGGATAGGTGCTCAAGGTGATCACCTGGGCCCTGGGCCTCTGTGGAAAGTCCATCAATTAACTCCCTATCAGTAGAAAGGGTTCTGGGTGTGAAAAGCTTGAAATGCTAAATAGAGGGTTTTTTATTTGATCCTGGAGTAAGAGGAAGTTTTATTGGAATGAGAGAGAGAGAGAGAGAGGGAGAGAGAGAGAGAGAGAGAGAGAGAGAGAGAGAAACTCTTCTAAAGAAGTTTGCATCCTATAAGAGTGGAAAGACATATGGACATTTATTCTTTTGGTCATTCATTCATCCCAGTATCCAGTATGAGTCCAAGGTGAGACTTTTAAGTCAAATTAAATCTTTTGGATTTTATTTGTTATATGAAAATATTTCTCTGGGACCTATTTTTTAGTTTATCCTTGTGTACTCTTTCTAAAAATTTCAAAGAAATCCTCTGCCTCAATTTCTTTTTTTTTTTTTTTAAAGCAATTGGGGTTAAGTAACTTGCCCAAGTTTTTTTCTGTGTGAGTGTTAAGTGTCTGAAGCCAGAACCAATCCCAGGAACCGATCCCAGGTCCTCCTGACTCTGGGGCCAGGGCTCTTACTCATTGCGCCCCCTAGCCGCCCCCTCTGCCTCAATTTCTATGCCCCATGAAAGAACTCCTAGTATAGTTTCCTAAATCATCATC